>NW_026557076.1:0-28358 GCF_029017545.1 Prosopis cineraria | reverse complement strand
GATTTAAAATGTTTTTTTATACGTTTCAGTTTTCACTGCTAGAAAAATTTCACTCTGTATTTAAGAAATATAAACATACCGATTATATAATTCCTTAAATATCAAGTCACATTATACTTCAGAGAATGCATAAGAAATTTGTCTACTTTTTGTTCAAGTTTTTAAACACATTTAATACAGTATTTACAAGACAAGATAGTGGCTCAATTCAACGATGAACAAGCAAACATTCGTAGATGGTAATAACCAATGAAATGCTATTGATGTGTGCAGCAATAATAATATCAAAATCCTCTCCTCAAATATATATTATCATCTCTTTTTATTTTTCTCATCCCATCCTACACTTAAATAATAAAATGAACGATTCAGATTTAATTATTTTATAAAATAATTATCATGATATTATATTTAAAAAATAACAAATAATTTTAAATTGTTAAAATTCCATCCATACGATTATAATTACAATAAATAAATAAATAATCCTAATAATAATATACAACTATGAACCGTACAGATCAAATTTAACAATTTAAATTTATTCATTTTTTATATGATAATTATTTTGTAAAACAAATTAAATCAAACCATTCATCCCATTAATTAAACATGGAGATGGGATGAGGGGAGAAAAGAAGAAAGGAGACAAGCAGAGGATCTGGACCAAGACCTAATCTCAATATTTATTAGAATTATATATTCTCATTTTAAATTCTGGATCAAAAGAAAGACACGTTTCACTATGAACAACTCACTTCGCTTTGCAAATTCCATGGGAAGATACGTCGACCTTATTTTTAGTAAACTAAATATCCATTTCATGCAATCTTATTTACACATTCCTTCACACTTCTTGCATCATCATTGAAATATTCAATAGCCGACCACATTGTCCTTCTCAAGTCCGCACAGATCATCATATTATTCAACAAAACTAAATACAAAATCAAGATGCCATTGTTGTGGGCGAGCAACTATCAACAGCACAAACCAAGATGTCTCTGTATTCCCTGGATATCTTGAAAGAGTCATAAACCTGTCCATCACTGCTCTTCTTGTACTCAAACAAGAGGTTTGAATGATCAAGCGCTGTGAGTTTGACAAATCCAAAATCATGGTCTTTAAAGATGCTCCATGTCGTGTTTATGGGGGCAAATTCTGCAAGTGATGCTCCTCCTCCACCAACCACTACATGTATCGTCCCGCTCAAGTAGCCCTTGTAATTGTTCTTCTCTTTACTGGTGCAGATATTCTGGCTCGGCAAGAAATGCTTCAGTTAATCTTTCATGTCACAAATTACTAATCATCTCATAATTTCAAATGTTTCAGGCCCATATATATATATATATATATGTTTTCAACGTGCAACTTGAATGCCATTAACTACAATGTCAAGTCTGTTTTGATGCCTTTGGACAAGGGTAGGCATACCTCGTATAATGGGCATGTTCTTTCATAGTTGTGGACATGTCCATACATGGCTATGTCAACCTTGTACTTTTGCCAGAGGATTTGAAGGTCCTCCCTTCCCATTGGCTCCTCAAAAGAGCCTTCTGCTACATAAAAACTAGCAGAAGAATATCCCAGAACCCGGTGAGCAAGAAATATCAACCATGGCTGTTTCTGTCTGTCAACCGATGATAGGCAGTGCTCAATGAATTTGTATTGATCTGATCCTCTTCTCCAATCATGTTCTGTGTCTGCTATGCAGAACCTGAACATCCCATAGTCAACAGAGTACCTGGCAAAAAACGCCAGTTTCAAAGACTCACCAGATAAAAATGAGACCGATGTCATTGAAAAAACTAACATAACTGAACATATTAATGAACACCAAAAAAATGTTCGTTAAACCAGCTTCATAGATTTGGGTCCCGTTAAAACAATTTTAGTCTGACTTGCAGAAGAAGAACATTTCTTTCTTTCCCCAGTACATATGTCTGCGAAATACAAATTTGATATCCAAAGAAGATGCATATTACTAACAAATTACATCTACATGGCATGCAGGTGAATTTAACCAATCAACCATCACTAACACATAGCCGCGAATGCAACACATAATTTGTTCTACGCAAAAAAAGGGGGGTTAACTTTAAAATATAAAATACCAGAATTTTTCCCGGTTCTCAGCAGGAACATAAAACATTGTCTGAGACAGTACACCGCATTCTCCTCCAGAATCCAGGTTGCCATAAAATGATCCAGTTCCTGGCCAGTCACGCTCATGGTTGCCACTGAAGCAATATTATGGAAGCAGTAAATAAAAGAAAGTTGAACCCCTGAAAACATTAAGAATTATAATGCATGCATAGCATGACAGACAAACCTCGCTATCATGTAAGGTATAGTTGATGCAATGGGCTCAATCTGTGAAGTAAATTGATCCCACTGTGAAATATATCCATTAGCATAGCATAAATCACCAATGTGAAAGACTAGATCGATGTCCTTCAAGTCATCAATGATTTGCTTTGTAGTGTTGAGTGATCCGGGCTGGAAATTGTTATATTCGTTGGAACCATCAGCTTCAGCCTGCTTGTGGGAAAATCAAATTAAAACTTAAGATAACAATTAACTGGATAACACCTTTTCTTGGAAAGAATATTGAAAATGTAAATCAGAACAATTATAATTTATCCATATATAAAATTGTGTGTGTATAATCTGCAGCATTCAACCAATATGAATGTTGTCCAAAAAATAATAATAATAATATGAATGACATGTAACAGAGAAGTATCCTATCCTCATAGTGGAGCAAAAACTATATCCAAACAACTAATCAGTCTCATGCATGTAAGTGATATGCATCAAATGAATTGTATTCAGACAAAAAAAAATTCCCAAAAAATAAAAAGAAATAGGGGGAAGATAAAAACCTTTCCCATGTCACCAAATATGACTACACGCTGCAGTGAATTTTGCCCAGGGAAAGGAGGTGCTTTGAACCGGTATTCCTGACTTGAAACAATTGTACCATTACATAATCTATGTCCAAGCCTGTATGTGTGCCTGAAAAATAGTAAAAGCGAAATTCTTAGTGTCATGTACAATTAACCCCTGCAAATAAATTAGCAATGTTATCATTCACACCATAAGTCAAAATTCAAGCTGCAGCTACAATCACCTGATAAAGACCTTGCTTTCTTACTAAAGCAAGTCATGAAGGATAAAAGAATAAAAGTGGCACATATTCTCTCAAAATCCACATGTTATTTCCATAACCATCATTAAACGGATCTCATCAAACAATTTAAGTTATCTGAGATATGTTCTGTTCTTCATTTGATATTAATTTGGATTGGACATAATTTTGTGTTGTGAAAAGCAATATTCAATTTTTTTGCTTTTGCTTAAGAAATACTATTATTTAACAGAAACACTACAAATTATTATCTATGTTCAAGCAACCTGAGGCTAGTTCAGGTAGGTAAGAGTGAAGTGAGGTGAGGTGAGGTGTCAGTAGAGGTAAAGCATAGCAGACCTTCTGTTGGGCCACAACTCCTTCAAAAAACTTGTGTGTATGAATCCAGGGTCACGCCATCCCACGGTCCTTGCTGGTGCACCTATTAAGTATATATGTAGATGAATTAGATACTTCACACCATTTCCTGTTTAGAACATCCCTTGCCTTAATTTGAATGAAAAGTACAATCTGCCAGCTGGCTTTTGAAATGGCTAATATAGTTATCTTTTTTTTTTTTTTTTGCATTGCATTGCATTATGGCATCAAGAAAAAGAAGGTTTGCCATCATAAAAGAACTTCTATCTGACTCATGAACAAGCTAACATCACATAGTTTACAATTGAATGGTGCATAAAAGAATTGCATACCACACATGGTATTACGGTCAAAAGTCAGGGTCCCAGCAGGAGATGCCACGCGGTTTCCACCTTCAACACCCCACTCAACAAAAGGTTCAGCTTCATCAATCCCATATCCACTTGTCCAAGTTACAGTTATCTGGTAAAAATGTGAAGATGTATATAATTTTACTGGTAAACTGTCAGACATTCTTAATTCACTCATTTAGGCCCACATTCAGATGCTAATAGCATAACAAAGGAGGATTTTTGAGTTGCAATTAAATGAACATTTGTCGCACCATAAGTATATATTAAAATTAATAAAGATTATTCTTACCTCATTCCAATTTTTCCCTTGTGCTAATCGTGGATATACTGGAGCATTTGGATTCACAAAGGATATTTTGTTTGAAACTGCAACTAGTCTGGGCTGTTAATAGAAGAAAGACAGAATTCGTAATGTAAACTGTACTTCAGAACTCTCAAGCATTATGTGTACAATGAATTAACAAAATAAAAGAGGAAAAAAAGAAAAGGATTATTGTTCAAAACCAATTTTAAACTAACAAAGTAGAGAAGAACGTTCAATAGAAGTAGTTATACAGGGAAAATCTAAAGGTGCATCTTTTTTCACATTATGGTTCAGACTTGTTAAGAAAGGATTACAAAATTGCCGCCATATCCAACAATAATTCAGAAAGGTGATGCTCAGTTTGAAGATTCTAACAAAGAGAGATGGACAGTGAGACACCCAAAAGAGGCACTGAGACATCAGCTTCAACCATGCTTTTACTCAGTGCTATCATCTTTACGATGACAAAAAGAAATCCAAGCTGATGATACATCATGTCTTTCTAGTACAAACCTTGTGTAATTAAGAAATCCGTTAAGCAATCAGAACCTTGAAAAGGAAAGAGAAGGGAAAAAACTAGTTGCTTGGCTTTCAGGTAAAGATTTCACCAGTTGTAGCTATCCCTACAAGTAAAATATAGCTGACTGCATAAACAAGAAAATTATAGAAATGAATTCCTAACCATACATTTGATAAACCACCCGTAAACAAAGCAAAAGAGAAGTCTGATCTTTGATTAATGAGCTGAAGCTTCAAGAAACCTTTTCCTGTTTTTCTGTACTCCTTACTGGAGAAATTTGCATACTGAAACTGTAAAATAAGAAAGAGAGTTCCATATCAGACCTTATAAATCTTCTTCTTAGCAATAAAAGAAAGAAAAGTGAGTGTTTTGGGTCACTTGAACCTTAATAGGTGCAGAACACAAGAATGGAGGACCAGCCATTCTGTTTTCCCCAGGACAGGTAGAAGCGCTGGACATTGTGAAATGTAATTCATTTCAATTAATGCATCTACATTCTACACCATTGAATTGTTATGCATGACTAGAGTTAAATAAGGTCATGAATGATATGTACCTGAAATTTGCCGGAGAAAATACACCGATCCAATCATCACTTGATGGTTTAGGATTACTATATTCCAGTTTAACCCAATCTGTATTTTGCCCATTAAACTGTGAATTTGTGAAAGGTAGGGGGAAAAAAAATCCCAAATCAACTTTTGCAACAAAAACTTGTCTCATAATCGCAAGGAATCCCAAAACAAAGGGAGATTCTATAGCGTCAGAGTAAAACTAATAAGAAGAGTGAGACATTAGTAAAATCTCTAATTAAAAAAAAAAAAAAGGCTTACCCTCAATCCAAGGACATTGGGAGTGGCTTTGATATAAGCATGTTCATGAAGAGCAAATATTGTCTTATGAATGGCAACTTTTGAGAGAGGCTGGTGTTCATCAGACATTACTTCCTGAAAGGTTGCAAGCACCAGAAGAATCAAAGCCAAAAAGAGCATCGTTGACTTCTCAATCCAACCCCTTGTCTGAAATGCACAAAAACGCAAAGATTGAAGTGAATAAACATTGCACAGTTAAGAAACATCTATCCCCTGAATCATCTTTAACAACTCCAATCTCCAAAAATGCCGGGACTCCATCGGCCTAAGAAGTAAGATACAAATGATCAAACTTTACTCAACCCGCTGAAACCAGTGACTCTATGAATTTAGTAACAGTTTGGGTGAGGGAGGATTGAGTAATGCTGGAAAATAACCAGAGGCAGAAATCACCTTCGGGAAAGAACAGAGTTGAAACTCAAATTATGTATCCGAAGAAGAAGCACAGAGCCAGCAGAAAAAACCTCGATAACAGTACTTATAGTTGCCGAATTAGGCCGCCAACTTCCCAAAGGTTGATATTCTTTTGTTCCCCTCCTTTTACACTTTGCCGACAGAGAGATGAGAATTCAAGGTATGGTATCAGCTTTGCTTTCTATGAATAATGTGAGAGTAAAAAGCCGCAGCTTCGCGAGTATCTGTGGAGAAGATTCCCCGAACCCCCTCAATCTCTTCCAGTGACAGTCCATTTCTATGATTTATTATTTACCTGCTGATTTACCGGAACAGAGATCAGACCATTGGGATTCTCATCTTTATCGAATCATTAATGAAAGTATCATTTTAGATCCGGGCTCGGCTGGACGTCCACGAACCCCCAAAGAAAAAATATATAAAATTATTAATCTCCATAATTTTATTAAATTTTCTTTTTTATTTATATAATTTTTTTAATATTTTTAATTTTTATAATTTTATGCTGGTTAAAAAAAAATTAGAATTTTATAATAAACCAAGAATTGTTCCCATGTCAAAAGCATCGGGAAGATTGGAAGTTCCAGCATCAGTCTATTGGCTAGAACCATTGTAGTGTTCTGGGTAGGAAACAGGTATACCATGACCAACATCAAAACTACTACAATCGTCAACAAACACACCAGAGTCCAACACTCATTTGCGTTTCTTATTAGGCAAAGGGAGTCTTCAACCATGGTTAGAACTAAAGAAACTTCGTGTTGTATTATTTGGCATGAAGTCTTCTATTTTTGTTATAAAAAAAATGTGTACAATGTGACTTATTTTAAATCAAACCACATATTAAATTCTTTTGTAAATCATACTCTCTCTGTTCCTATTTGTATGATAATTTTTAAAAATAATTTTTGATTCAAAATATAGGACATATTATAATAATTAAATTATTTTTTTATTTTTATCTTTTTTTGATTAACGTAAAAGTATTTAATGTAGTTATATCACTATTTAAAGCCAAGGGTATATCTCATTTTTTATGATAATTTTTTTAAAATGTATAAAATGATTGAAAGTGTTCTATATTAAAAACGGAGAAAGTATATTGTAAAAATAATTTCATTTGAAAAGTTAATAAAAAATATAAAAATTTAGTGGCATTTGCAAAACTTATCTTCCATTGCTTGATTGTAGCGTCATTTTAAGGGGGAAGTCCATATATCAATATATTAATCCATTTCCTTCTATTACGTGGACAATGTTTTAAAGTCTTATTTGATTGATTTTTAATACAAGGCGGATATTTAATAGTTAAATTTTTAATATTATCTTTCTTTTTTAATTACTCACAGGTATCTTGTAACACCCTCAAAATAAAGATAAGATTTAATTAAAACTAACCTAATATTTATACAATTCTAAAACTAAACACAAAATTAAGCTTAGAACAGGATCCTCTCTTAAGGAAATTCACTTACAAGCCAACCAATGCGGTCTATCATAGAAGAGGGGGCTTTCCCTGCAACAATAAGACCTATTACGGACAAAACCCACAAAATGCAATAGAAGGCAACTTTGTGCACTAATTGACCAAAACAAGGGGTATCGCCATTCCAATAATTTACAACAAACACAAAAAGGACACTAAGCCTAAAATTACATGCATAAGAGTGCAATTAAATGACCATATAACTTAGTCAAACAAGTTTTGTTTCAGTAGAAGGTGAGCTATAACTCTCACCTAAAAAATGTTTGAATGAGTGGTGAGATTAGAAATCTCAATAACCAAGAAAAAATTCTAATCTAAATAGGCATACAATAATATAATGTAATTTATAAAAAGGAGGTGCATGCTACCAAAAATATAATATATGGAAAATAATTCCAATTTAGGGTTCTTCAATATTAAC
Organism: Prosopis cineraria; assembly: GCF_029017545.1. NCBI lineage: Eukaryota > Viridiplantae > Streptophyta > Magnoliopsida > Fabales > Fabaceae > Prosopis > Prosopis cineraria. The sequence continues at coordinate 20,480 of NW_026557076.1, read as the reverse complement.
AATTGAGTAATTAGTAGTTTCAAAAAATGAGTTTCCAAGCCTACCAATTCATAATTCAACACATAATCAATACGTATGCTTTACCTCAACTACCATCCCCACCTTCACACTCCACTTTTATAACCCATAGGCTATAGTTTAGAGAGTACCATATGCTTCCTTATGCAATTCTTGCTATGAATTCTCTCCATTTTAGAGGGGGATCATGGAGTTTTATCCAACTTTCATAGTCTAACCACTATAATTTAGTGAATAGCTTCACCTATTTTCTCTTTCCACTTCCAGCCAAGGATAGTGGACAATAAATAATAAGTTATATATGTCGCCCTTTTGCCCTTTCCTGCCATAAGAATGGGTATTTTAAGGACTAACAATTATCATGTGGTACTAAAGAACAATCCATGTCTATCACATCATGATAACTAGGTTTCAATCCCAGAATAATTCTCTAGAAACAAAACAATATACCAACATATTTAATCCAATTAAGTCATTTAATTAAAGGATAAAAATCCATCATTAACCATAACAGGGGATGTGACTCCTTCTAAAATAATATCCGTAAATACTGAGTAGGGAGTACAAAATCATTTATTAGAATATAATTCACATGGTCAATCTAATAAGGCAAAATAAAATAGCTTTCAAAGTAATTCTTTAAATCCTTAGTATTTTAATGTTATGATTTATAATTCCCTTCATTACTATACAATGCATACAAATCATTTCTTTCCAAATTATTCATAATTATCCATGGCAATGTATATCACATATATTGTAACATCCTAGAAAATTTATTTCCCAATTAGTTGAATGAACAAAGTTAATTACATAAATTAGTATGATATGTGATTACAGAGAGCTAATGGGTATTTTGGGTTATAATTTCAGCCCTAAGATTGAGTCAATCGGGCCATCCAAGAGTAAAAAAGTGAGAAAAATAAAGAGAAAAGGCTCTACGTCACATGCCGCAGCATGTGCATAAGATGCCACGGTGCATAAGCCAATCAGAGCATGGAGATCTCTCTCTATAGCATATGTCACGGCGTGTGAGGACATGCGCCATAGTGCACGGTACATTTTCTGTAGAAATAGAGTCGTGAAACTGATGTAGAACATGATAAAAACAAAAGGGAAAATGATGGGAACGCAAGGAGCTCTACTAAGGCTTGAGATTTGAAAGCTTTAAGAGCATTTTGAAACTTCTAAACACTAGAGGTAAGTTCTCTAAGTTTGAATCTCTTTTTTAATTCCATTTTTCTTGAAGTTAGAAGTTATGGTTTAGTTTAGAAAAATAATTTTTGATCTATAGAGGCTATAATATGAATACATTGATTTAAATAAAGTTAATGAGAGTTTTTTAGGTCGTTTAAATTTAGCATTTATGGCCCTACGCGTTTTTGGTAGTCAGGAGTAGTAAATGCATGAAAATCCTCCATAAATAAAGTAGATGGAGTAATGTGACTCCATTAATGCTTATTTGAAAGGTCAACGAAGTTAATGGGGTTATAGAAAGCTAATAAACCTTATAGATACCTTTATACATAGGAAAATTAAATGGTGAGAATGTTAAAGCATACAGATGAATACTGAAAAAAATTTCAAAGAGGAATATTGATGATTTATATTGTGATTAAATGAAGAGTGATCACATTTGGCACCATTTGTGATTTGTGAAAGCTTTCGGAGTAATTAATTGAGGAGCAATACTTTTGATCTTTTAAAGATTTAAGATAATCGATAGAATTTTTTCTTGTACTTCTATGTATTCATTGATTTATTGATTTAAATATTATAATTGAGATATGTGAAATTATTAAAATGCAAGTGTGGCATTAAATATTTAAAAATCAATAATTATGTGAATAAGGAGTTTAATGATTATGTGGTATGTGGAGTTTAATGATTTTTATGTGAATGGGGTTCAATGATTGTGTATTATGAAGAGTTCAATGATTGTGTGTAAATGGAGTTCAATGATTGAGTGATATGAAAAATTCAATGATTATGTGTGATGTGGAGTTCTATAATTAATTGTGAATTGAGAAAATATAAAGTGCAATAAAGTGAGTTGACATGTTAATGTGTGAAATATTTGCATTCTTATGAGAAATTGAATTTTTATGCACTATATGATCATGAGAGGTGAAAGTTTGCTTAAGAAGAGGAGTAAAAAATTAAAATTCACATGGCAAGGCTACCATTGAAGTTTGAAGGTTTGCTTGGATTTATTTATGTTTATTGTCTCACTTGTTTAATGAGAGACTGTTCCACCGATTCAATAAAGGATTTAAATCTAGCTAATTTTCTACTTGTTCAATGAGGAAGCCGGTTTAGGAAGAATGACACTCTACAATATCAGGTTTGGGGAAAACTGTGACCTATAAGTGAGTTAGGTATAACATCCTAAATTTTAACACGTATTTTTGACAAATTAGTAGTTTGATAAACTATTTTAATAATTTTAAACTCTTACTATGGTAGAAAAAGAATTATAAAAATATATCACAAATAGTCTATCATGATAAAAAAAATTTATCATGATAGAAAGATTCAAGCATAATAAATTGCTTTACCATAGTAATTAAGAAAAGCAATCCTTAAATACTTCAAGCGCACACCCTTATTATAGTTTCAAAGCCATAATCGAGTAATATTTAACAAACCATGCTTTTACTATAGATACCTAAGTTGGGCCCTAAATTATACTTTTTCAAACACTAGTTACTATTAAAAACTATTTCAAAGGGCATACTTAATTGAAATTTTACTTCATAGATAGCTAGAGCTATGAGAGACAAACATAATTTTCTTGGCATATAAAGTACAATAATAAATAAAGTTTATATGCTCAATATATATATTTCGTCATAGGTTAGCATAATATACATCAGGTACTCTCTCTTGAAGAAATTAATAACCATGAGAAATGAGACTTAAAGGTCCCATTAACCATATATTACTATGTAATAATGTACAAAAGGCGGTTAATCATGCGATTGCTAAGTGAGCAAATAAAACAATAATTCAAATAATTATTAAATTAGCATAATTATGCCTTATATCCCTCCTTATCCCATGCTTGGACGCTAAGTCACCTGACTAAAGGTGAATTAGACCAAGTTATAAGCCACACATTAGTTTTAATAAGGACTTACCACGTGGTAACTTAATCAAACAAAAATCCCTACTAAATAATTTTCAATATACTCCAACCAGTCATGCATTTATAACAGTCAAACAAAAATTATTTAGCATATTTTTATATCAATCAGACAATTTATCTCATGTTTTCAGTAGTGCTAATATTTACAAAATGTTCATAATATAAATTTAACCCACTTGGCAATTATTTTCGAACAAAAATATACATATATATTATTTCTCAACAAAAATCAATGTTTTCCAAATAACAAAACAAAAACACAATTAATCACACACATACAAACTACTACACATTAATAATGGTTATCTCATGTATTGGATAACACGTTCTCTTGTACCACAACTCTTTCACCATTCTCTTAGACAACACAATCTACATAGCCATTTAATAATATATGTATGACATTAATTTTATAATACTAAATGTTAATTTTTTTATTGAAATTATTAAATAATTCTAATTTAAATAGTTAGAAAGTTTAGGCCTAGTCTTGATATTAACACTAATTTAAAATTGGTACTTCATTTAATTTTTTAAATTACTTTTTGAAATTCTCATACCTCAATAGATTATACCTAAGTTTTAAATCAATTATAATATTAAAATTTCATCATTTTATTTTCTAAAAATTCGTCCAAAAATAAATTAAAAATTTAAAAATTACCCTCAAGCCTTAAATCACCATTTCATAGCCTTAGAAATATTTATTATACTCAAATATATATCTAATATTTAGAAACCTATCCTAACATCTCTGATCTAACATAAACTCAATCATATAGGTCTAGAGTTTAACTTAAAAATTCTCAAATTTAAGTTTCAACCCTAAAGAAATATTCTATAGTATTTATTATACCTCCAGGAACCTCAATATTTATTTTTGAATCATCAAAAATTCATATTAACTATCTTATAAAAAAATTCTAATCAGCAAATTTTCTCTATATATCAAAATAATATTATTGTTAGATAGTTCTAAATGAGTAAAAAATATTTATGAAGAGATCTTGAAATATGAAAATTATTTTGTGCACTTAAATAATTTAAAAATTTAGAACCTTACTTGAATGAACAATGCTACACAGAGGTTGAAATGGAAAGAAGAAAAAGAGGAAGGAAGTTGTGTAGAGAAAATGAGAAGGGAAGGAGGATTTTTATAATTGCATGTGGGTCCCACAGTTATTTATTACTTAATATTTATTATTATATTATTAACAAAAATTTTCAAACAAAGGGAACGAAATTCAACATAAGGGATAACTTTCAACAAAGGAAGAAAAAAAAATTCCAACCATTTCGGTGGCTTGACTTTCCCTATACATATATTAATTATATTTAAATAAACATATCTTGTGTGATTTTGAGCCTAAATTGAATCTACATTTGAATGCTTAGATATGTGATTAACTCCAGATAACTTCGAATACAAATTTATTTATTCTAAACCTAAAAAAATATGCATTCCTAAATTTGAATACTAAACAAAAACCTAAATTTCACAATTTACTTATTATATAAAGATCAAGCTGTTACATTAGGCAACCTTGGTTAGGTAACCCCTCATGCGTGAATGGCTAGGGTAATCTCATCTTATATAAGATCCCAGTGTGTGCAACTCATAGTTTCATGTTAGAAGTATAAGGAAGATATAAAGGAGGTGTGATCATGCATATTGTGATAACAAAGGGCACATGGATTGTCTGCATTGTGTTCCATGAGGTAAAATAATGAAATTAAACTTGTGTTATTATGAACATTGATCATCATATTATTATTTCATGAATTTATATCATTGATAATGAAAAATGAAATTATTTGCTTGAAATATATTATTTTGGCTTGAGTATGGCAACGTTTTGCCACTTGCATTTAAATCGATTGACATGCATTAATATAAGTTATAGGAATCTTAGTTATTGAGTGATTGTACTTACTCTTTTCTATTCAATATTACAGGAGTTAGCTCAACGGGACAAGACAAAGGGAAACAGTTTAAGGCATAGGATTACTATCTTATCTGTAGGCCTCATTTTCTTTTTGATTATTAATGTGTATAATCTTGCATTATATTGCCAGCTAGAATTGTTCATGTTTGGGCCTACTTGCACTAGGAGATTGCTGAATTATATTGTATATTTTGGTCTTAGGGTATATATGTAATGATATGTGAGATCTATAGTTGGGCCAAAATATTAGTGCAAGTAAGGGATAGGCATGACATGTGATTGATGATGATTAATTGATGATTATGTGATTGAAGCTCTCCCTTTTATTTTTAAAATTAAGGGGTTGAGCATTAAAAATGTATTACATTTGATATTTGTGAGATGTGGTATATTATATAGGTCTATTTTAATCTTTTGAATATGACTTAGGGTGTGAATTTGGTTTTTAGCACTAGAAATGTGAATTAGGAACCCAAGTTCTGTAATAAGAATGAAAAAGAGTGAGTTTTTGAAATGGGTGTCTAAATTTTGATTAGAAAATGCTATGATTATGAAATAAGTGCCATTAGTAAGAGCTAGGAGAAAACTCTCTATAAACACCTATATCACCTTAATCGGATGTCGGATGGAGAAATAAGGCTCATTGAAATTTCGCCCTAATTGTTATCATATAACAGCAACATTGCTGTTAAAATTGTGTATTGCTTCACGGCACATGGTGCTTACACCATGATGCATGGCACAAAGACATATATGTTGTGGCACATGCACAATAAGTAACAACACACATTTTTCTGCATAGTTCTTATTGTGTCCATATTTTATGCAAATGCTTTAAATTGTGAAAGATCCCATACTTTCGCATATATCTAATAACTTTGATTTTGAATTGTAAAGGGCTATTACAATATTTTGATTTTGAAAACTTAAGATCCTAATGTGTAATTTTACAAATTTGCTAATCATATTAAGGATAATTGCATGATTACTTTGAATGTGGGGTTAATTAGAGATTACTAAGGCAGACCTTACACATATTGATTTGTAAGACATAACTGTAAAACATAAATCTCATGCAATAGTATAAAATCTACATTTACAATTCATCATCAAGTTAGGAGTTAAAATAATAAAATAATATTACTAAAAATTCATTTATGCGAAAACTAACTACTACATGCGCATGTTATAACAAGAATTAAATCTTAATTACCTCAACCCTTCAAGTTAGAAGGGCAATATGGCCAACCAAAACCACTTTAAAAAGCCAAACAACCTCCATATCATGATCTATAGGTAACAACCTAGTTACTTTGATATCCATAACAATGCCTACAAGGCCCAAAATAGCTAGAATACATGCATATCAACATCCCAAAAATGTCCCCTTAAGTATCTCAACTATCAAATTTATCCTATCAAATCCAAGAATTAATTCTTACACCAATTTCCATAAAACAATTCAAATCCGAATAGGCCCTTTTCAGTTTCAATCTCAAGTTTGAAATGATAAGCCAAATCATTTCTAAATTCAATGAAATTTTAGACACAGCAACCTTATCATCTAAGGTTTCTAATTGAATAAAATCTTAGACCAAACCACCACTTGATTAGCCAACCTAAAAATGCCAAGAAAATGTAGAATAAATACTTCAAAAATCCAAAATTCAATCACAATTCATATTTCAACAAGTATAACTAAGTCATCTTAATGCAATAATCACGTTTTTCAACCATCAATTCCTTGAAAATTTGAATTTCAACTTCTAACAATCTAGGTTTTCTTCAAATAACCAATATATTCAAAATCCACTAATTAAAAACTTAAATGAGGTTAGGGAAAGATTAAGCTCACTTCTTGAAGCTAGAAAATGTCTTTAATCAACTTAAAATTGGACCTAAAGTTGTCACCCAAAATAACTCCAATAAATCACAAATTTCTACTAATTAAAGATGAAGAGGAAGGTAGATAAAAGTTAGAAATTACTTACTAGAAGTTTGGGGAGTCTCAAATCATGCTCCAAGGCCTTAAATCCTCTAGCACTATTTCTCTCTCTCTCTCTCCCCACATCTGGAACTAAACAACCCATTTATAATCTAAGTTAGTGTGGCCCTCTACAAGTGGTCATGCCATTATAATTATGTTTGTGTGCAAGCAAATGTTGTGGGGGGATTTTGCTTGTTTGCCTTTTATTCGCAAGCAGTCATGCCTTCACAAAATTTGTTAGTGCACAGTTAATCTTTGCATTTTGATTGGTCAATGCAAGACTAGCGTCCATGTGTGGTCAACCCCTTTGAAATTCTTCTTGGTGATTGGACATTGATAGCAGCACCAAAAATTGCCCAACAAATACTAGAAATTTGAATAATAGTCCCTTAACTCCATGTTACATCATGTTCTAAACGATAGGGGTGTTATATATCTTATTATTGAAAGGAATCCTATTCAAGATAGAGTCAGACATTAAATGTAGGTACATCTTTCAATAAGAATTTGAACCTTAATTTGTAACATTATGAGGAACTAGACTCTTTTGCTAAACTAAGTTATAATTAATGCACATGTTTTATTATAGCTATTGATTTTAATGCAAGATAAAACTGAAAAATCAAACTTTTTTACAAATTTAAGAATATCAATTATCATTTTTTTAATATTGGTAAAATTAGTTAACTTTACCTTATATAATTAGGGAGAGGGTTATCTTTTTTTTTTTTGAGTTAAATGTAAGTACCTCTTCTAGAAAGAATTTGAACTTTAATTCACAGCATTAAGAGATATTAACCCCCTCTACTAGATCAAACTCATTAATTGGAGGAAGGTGTATCTTATCAAACATTTACTCCTTACTTATATTACTTGACTTGAAAGATTTATTGAGATCAAACATCAAACAAAATCATCATAAATGTGGTGTGCTTGTCAAAACTAAATAAATAAATACAAAGGGAGCATTTCATTAAGAGTACATCTACTTTATAGCTATCTTAAATCAAAAGATTAATTCAAATCAAACATCAAACAAAACACTATAAAGGGGATGTGCTTGTCAAAATTAAATAAATAAATACTAATACATTGAACATGAGGGGGTATTTTATTAAGAGAGCGTCTACTCTTCAGCTATCTTACTTAAAAGATTTATTGAAATCAACCAAACTTGATGATAAAAGTTTGTGTTTCAAGTAATGGCATTGTTAATTAGGTAGTTGGGGTTAGTTGTGTTAAGTTTAAAAATATATTAAAAAAAAGATTTATTGAAATCAAACATCAAACAAAATCATTATATAGGTGATGTGCTTGTCAAAAATAAATAATAAGTAAATAAATATTATGGAGAATTTCACCAAAGGATCAGGGATGTGACATAATAGTAAATAAGATCCATTAAATTTAAAATTTTAGTTCAATACAACATAGAAAGAATGAAATGAAATTAGTTTAAATGATGAAAGGATCAAAATATTATCTATTTAAACACTAAAAAAACAATAGTCAAATTTAAATGTAATGTTGGGAAATTAACACATTGAGAAATTAATAGCTGAAATTTTTTCTTAAGTTACTTGTTAAATTAGTTTATCTGGACTTATGGATCAAGAGTTGTTAATTTTTCAACTTTATTTGTTAATTTTTAATATCACTTATAAATTACTTTATTTAACTTGACAATTATTAATTTGTTTAATAAATTTATTTAGACTTATGATGTAACATGTAATTGTTAATTTCTCAACTTTACTTATTAATTTCTTAATATTACTTATAAATTACTTTATTTGATTTATTAGTCTTTGAGAAAACAAGAAGGCTTGTTCAGTTAATCTATTCTAATTTATGAAGTAACTTTAGTTGTTAATTTCTCAATTCTAATTATTAATTATCTAATATTACATACAAATAAAAACACTATTTTTTTAATGTTTAAATGAAGACTATTTCAATTTTCCATTATTTAAATTAATTTTATTTTAATTTGAATTAAAATTTTAAGGTGTATTTGATTTGAGAAGAGAAAAGAGGAAAAATTTTAATGAAGAAAAGGGAAGAAATTTTAATAACCCTTATTTAATTTAGAATTTGTTTGATTGGAGGGAAGAGGAGAGGAGCCTCTCCTATAAATTGGAGGGATTCCCTCTCCCCTCCTCTCCCCTCTCTTCGAATCAAATAAAGTTTTAGGAAGAAAGGGGAGGGGAGGGAATTAAAAAATAAATTAATTTTATTTTTATCAAATTTGATTTGATTTGATTTTTTTGCTTTGGTAAAAACTATTATATTAGAATTTATTAAGTTTTGTTTTAAAAATATGAACTTATATTGATAAAAAAATTTGAAGAACAAATTATATTTTATCAATAAGTTTAATAAAAAAATATTAAAATTTTATACATTAAAATTATATATTAATTTTTGTAAATTGATAAAATTTATTTTATTATAAGAAAGAGAAAGAGAAAAATAGTACATAATCTTTTGATATTAAAAGTAATTTAAGATTTTTAAAATATTTAAATTTATTTTAATTATTTTTTCTTTCCTCTCCCCTCCCAAAAACCCTAAATTAACCAAGTACGAGGTTCTTCCTCCTTTTTCTTATTATTCACTAACCAAACGAGGAAAAAAGAGCAACTCTCTTCTCTTTCACTTTCCTCCAAAATTTTTTAACTAAATACACCTTTAAATTTTAATAGGTTTTATTTATTATTATGTTATATCCTTTGTGCAATGCTGGAATTCTCCCTGAATACTTATGCACGTTGCTACGAATTTAGGATGGCCAAAAAATGAAACCCTGCCCTCATTCCTCGTAGCATGTCGTTGACGGTACGGCTCTCTAAACCCTAAGCCCTTGTCCGCATCACTTCATGCTAGAAGCTGAGTGAAGAACTGTAGACTATCATTTCTAGTTTCAACCAACCTCTGAAGAAGAAGCCGATGATTATTTACCGTTCCGCTTTGATGTTACATCTCCAAATACCATCAATTCGATCCCATGTCTTCTCCCATTTCAAGCACACATACTTCTTCCGCTTCACTTCTTCGCCTTCTTTGGTTAATGTTCCCTTCATTTCGCTTTCTCGTCCTCGCCAACGGCTGTTCAAGGCGTTCGGGAGTGCCATCGTGGCGGCCGCAAATACAAAAAGGATAGACACATTCTTGGCGGAAGAAGATGTTTCGTGGAATTCACTTCGTCTGTCTGATGCCATTTCCCGAGCTCTCTCTAGTATTGGCCTCGATAGGCCATCTCTGGTCCAGGTCCCCTTCATCTTTTTCTCCTCATTTGCACTTGTTTCCGCATCGCCTTGTTCTGATTCTCCTCAACGCGTGCCACCTCTGTGATCGCTAAGATCTTGAATACCCTGTATTTCAAAATTGGTGTTTTGTGTCTCTGTTACGCTTGTGATTGCCATAGGTACTGTCGAATTTAGTCAGTGTCCCTGAGTAGAATTAAGTAGCTACATGCTTCAGTACTGATAAGCAAACTACATCATGAATAGAAAGCAAATATCTGATTTTCCCAAAAAAAAAAAATAAATAAAAAAGGTAATACGGCTCGTGATGAGAACACTTCTTAAGACTCTGTGATTGTTTTCTCTGTAATTCAGGCTTCTTCTATACCGTCTGTGCTTTCTGGAAAGGACGTGGTTATTGCAGCGGAGACTGGTAGTGGTAAAACACACAGTTATCTAGTTCCTCTAATTGATAAGCTACGAGGTTCACACTACAATTCTGCCAATGCTGTCAGTTATCAAAAAGAGCCTCTCTGTAAGATTCTGCTAGTTCTGTGTCCAAATGTACAACTCTGTGAACAAGTAGCTCAAATGGCTAACAGTATTTGTGGGGACGATGGTACGCCGATGGTTAGTGTGGCAGCCATTTGTGGAAGACAGGTAGTGATTTTTGTGCAATTCACCTTAGGTTATTTTGGCTTGCTACATTATCTCTACCAGCAAGGTTGTTTTCATGCTAAGTCTTAGCTTTCTTGTAAAATTCAAAGTCTGATTTACTTGATCAAGCAGTTTTTCTTTAATCCAGGGATGGCCTATTCATGAACCAGATATAATTGTGACAACACCCGTTGCTCTTCTAAACTATGTTGAACAAAACAGAAACCGCCGAATGGAATTTATGCGCAGTGTTAAATATGTGGTATCTTTCTTGTATTATGTTCTTATTTATATATATATATATATACGTATGTATATATCCAGATTTTTTCAATTAAACTGCAAATGTCTTTATTTATATGCTTGTTCTTGGTAATTGGCAGGTCTTTGATGAAGCTGATATGCTTCTCTGTGGGAGTTTCCAAAATAAAGTGATTCGTCTGATAAACCTGCTTCGCTTTGATGAAAAGCTCTTATCCCAATTGAAAGAACCAGTATCAGGGTTGCCATTGGAGCTAGAATCTACCTTGTCATCACACAGTGACAGTGCCATATACGGTGAACAGAAACAGCCTACTGAAGACACCATCTCAGAAGATGGGAATGTTGATATTGATACCCATATGGTCGACACCAATAACAAAGCTGGTTCAATCAAGAGAAGAGACTGGAGGAGAGTGAGGAAAAATTATGAGCATAGTAAGCAGTACCTTTTTGTTGCCGCCACACTTCCTGTGAATGGGAAGAAAACAGCTGGAGCAATATTAAAACACATGTTTCCTGATGCTGAGTGGGTTAGTGGAAATTATCTTCATTGTCACAATCCAAGGTAGTTCATTTTCTTCACTTTATAGTGGTGTCTCATTTTTATTCCTTGCTGCATAACTGCTGTTTTGATCAAACAGCTTGAATCTATTAAGAGCTGCAAATGTAAGTGGTTCTGTTGCTTGAAGTTGATGCATTTTTTTGTCAATGACAACAAGATGAAGAGGAATGATTAAGAGGAAGATCTCAAGTCCTATAATATCTGCCATGATAGGGCAAGGACATAATTTGACTTAATAAAGATATTAGTGCGTAATGTTCTGCCTTTTTTGTAAAGCCAAGTGAAAAGCATGCATAAATCTGTCACTTTTTGACTTGTCAAATTTTGTTAAATCCAAGGCATCCTGGGCACACTGGCAAATAATATGATTGATTATTCATTTCTGACTTATTATATCTGTATTTCTTTTCCATTTCAGATTGGAGCAGAGGTGGGTTGAAGTTACTGTTGATACACAGGTGGATGAACTCATAAAAGCTGTGAGACAAGGTTTCAGTCAAGATTTGGATGGTTTTGGGGGCATTTCTCGAACAATGGTGTTTGCCAACACTGTTGAGGCTGTTGAAGCAGTGGCAAAGATATTGGTCAGATCTGGGATTGAATGTTTACGCTATCATAAGGATCGCACCTTGGATGAGCGAGCTAAGGCCTTAGTTGAATTCCGAGAGAAAGGTGGTGTTCTTGTATGTACTGATGCAGCTGCTCGTGGTGTTGACATTCCAAACGTCTCACATGTTATCCAGGTGCTTTTCCTTTTACTGCAGCAATTTAGCATTTTGATTCAATCGATAGTTTTATTTTTTCCATATCAAGAGTCTGTAAGACTAGGTTTCAGAGCAAACCAAAGTAGGGAAAGATATGGTATGTTGAGTAGATGAAAGGGTTGAACTCTCACCATGTGCAGAACAGTGGAACGGCAATGATCGTAAAAATGGCTGAAAACTTTTGTTGAAGGTTCATAATCAATCAATACAACTTTTTCCTCATGTGGTGGTAATTTGTGTTGATAAGCATCAGTTTCTATATTCACAAAGATTGTTTTCTTCATCGTGTCCATCCTGATGTTAAATTTACATTATAAGTGTGCTCAATTTGAACTTGCCAGAAAGCCAAAGGGTAGAAGGAAAATTATCCTCAAACATCAGATTTTAGAACTTCCAATATTTGCTGCCATGGTCACATATTAGCTCTTGAAATTTCTGTGCCACAATGTACGATATCACCCATTTTTCTGGTGCAGTTCTTGCAATGTTCATATGAATTGCTGTCTTTCAAATTAAACTATTGATGCACCTGATTGTTAGAAAAGTTGGTCAAATTCTTTAAAAAGAGCGCTGTCATGCCTTATGGAGCACAATTTGGATTTTGACGCTCCCACAATATGCTGATGACACACATCTGACTAGCTTCCATACTGATGACATGGTACATTTTAAGTACTGCTTATGATATAAAATAACACGTGTTGTGTTACACGTGAAAGGAGCTCATTATTAGGGAAGTTTAAATTTCAGGATGAACATGCTGCTTGCCACCCAATTTTGTTTTGCCATTCATGTCAAAGTACATGCTTCATTGAGCTACTACTTTGCACAAATCATTTTGTGATATTTTTTTAATTATGGGCATTCAACCTTGTTGTGGATCAATTTCAGGCAGATTTTGCTAGTTCTGCTGTAGACTTTTTGCATAGGATTGGCAGAACTGGTCGAGCTGGTCAATTTGGACTTGTGACTAGCATGTACACTGAATCTAACAGGGAGCTTGTTGATGCGGTTCGCCGAGCAGGGGAACTTGGTCGACCAGTGGTAAAATTTGAACTTTAATTAGTATATTATTATGTATGAATCCTCTAAACAAACCCCCCCCCCCGGGCCCAAAAAAAAAAAAAAGAAATCCCCGTATGCCATTTTTTTGGGTGCCTTCTAAATAGTGACATCGAGTCCTCAAGAGCTATCAGAGTCTGGTGCAGGCACATCATGCGAAGTGATCTAACCAAATAATATTTTAATCCATAAAACGGAGTTCTTGATCTGTGACCTGATTCATTTATTTCTTTATTTTGATAAATGATTTATTTATTTCTAATTCTGCAGGAGAGAGCATTTAGTAGAAAAAGAAGTTTCCGTAACAAGATCAAGAAGAGGGGTAAAGTTGAAAATCTAGTCAACACCCCCCCCCAAATCTTTTATTATGATTTTGCATTAACTTATACCTTGCAGGCAGCTCCTTCTGTTGATGTCAAAAGTTGACAATAAAACTTAAAAGAGTCTTGGATAAGCATTTTCATCAGCGATATGAAAACAAAAAACTAATGATTCCATTTGCTGATTGTAACAGCGGCAAACCTAGACAGAGATTCAGCCATTGTTAAAGAGAGTGCTCTGGCTTGAAAATACGAGGTCATGTAGCTCTCATTCTAAGCTACGTGGGTGCCAATTGGAAGTGCATTAGCTGTTACGCCCATATGACTCCGAGTGAACCGCTCTGTTTATCCCTTAGATATAAATGCATCATCTATTGGATTCTACCATTTGATGTGAATTGCTCAAGACCCTGAATCCGCCCCGTACGAGAAACTAATTGTCGCTGGTACAAATTCTTCCTAGCAGAGTCCTTTATCTCTGGTTCATTAATTTGCTAGCTGATCCCTGTTGTGTCTGGTAATAAAGTTTATCAGAAGTGTGATAATAAAGTTTATCACGCCAGGTGTAAATTATGAGGCATTTATTTTGCTGAGCTCTTTTGATATATTTTTTTTCTTTTATTACTTCTAAACGTGATTTATAGACAATGCAGAAGCAGAAGAACCTGTCAAATTAATAATTTGGATTGTATGTAAAATTGTAAATACCCATAAATCAATTAAAGTTTTGCGTGCGCATTCATTGTTCGCTTTGTTAAGTAGGAATTGAGAACAAAGATGGTCTTCGAGGTATTGCTTAAAGCATGGAACTTGCATCCAACTAAACTCTAATTTGCTTAACTTGTACGACTCGTGCCTCTATACTTCCTCTTCATTCTCAATTTAATCTAATAATGAGTTTGAAGCTACGTGACGTAACTAATGTGAGCAATTAAGTGGTCTTTGATTATGGAGTCTTTGGAGCGACTAATGAATCAGAATTCCATTTTTATACGTCACAATCTCTAAACATCCACTAGCTGCAATAAATTGTGTTTAGAATTTTGACGCTCGAGTGGGTAAATATCCCACTCAAGCTAAAAGTAAGTTGTTTTTCGATGTTTTCATTCTTAGGCACGGGAATAATCTCTAGTCGAAGAAATTTGCAGAGTTTTCTCGTTTCAATTACGGAATCAAAAACGGAACCTTCGGGTAGAATGACGATTATGGTGTGGATGTTGAGCACCATTTTTTTTTTTGGGCCAAAAGTTTGATAAGTGATGATACTCGCGAGAAATAATCTGACGTTATGGTATGTTTGCTGGAGTGGGAAGGAAGGGAAAAGAAAAAAGCATGCCAAAGATGAACTTCTCCGGTCACTTTCCAAATAATAATAATAATAATAATTTTTTAGTCATTTTATATGGAAAGGTGGGTTATTTATTTTGCCCTTTCATAATTTTTGATGAATAAAGAGTGTAAAAAATTACATGAGAGGGAAAGTATTTTTAAATATGATGCATTTAAGAAGGATAGATTGAAAAATAGATCAAATGAAAAATTTAATTATCTCTCGTTGATTTTGGTAAGATAGTTAGAAGTAACTTATAAATAAAATTGAACAGAGTATACCTCTAATGGTTCGCTTGAGATGTACTCCTCGATCCCTATTATAAGGTAAATCTAGCTACTTTATTAAAACTAAAAAAATATGATTAAGCTATTAATTTATTTAAAAATATAATAAACTCTTAATTTTATCTATATTTAAATAAATTTTTTTAAAATTTACATTACATTCTTTTTTATAGTTAAAGAGTTTAAAATTGGGAATTATTAAAAAATATAATTAATATTCTATCAAATATCTTATATCAATGATCGAAAAATATTTTCAGAATGCACCCTATGATAAAAATTAGAGAAAATATATGATATCCCGTTTCCTAAAAAGGTTTTGGCCCATTCTTTGGCATAGCCTATGAATAAGAAGTACTATTTCCCATGGGAATGATTGAGCAATGTCAAAATTGTTTATAAACTCTAATTCCTATTTTCTTTTAATGTTTTTATGTATTACTTTTTAAAATGAGTATATATTAGTCCTTTCAGTTATATTTATTCATGTTCTTTTTTTTTTACTTTTATCATGTTAAATATTAGTTAGAGAGTGGATTTAAAACCTTACGAATAAAAATATATATAAGTAGAAGAAATGTTTAGATAAACCTAGTGAACAATGTTATTCATAGTCTATCCAATAAAAACATGACACTCAAATAATATTAAATATAAATTGAAAAATGAGCCAACAACTCATAGGTAGTGGCTTGGTTCAGGAACCCATCAGAGCTGTAGCAAAAGCGAGTTTTCATAGGGCAACTGTCATTGTTTATGGACCCGAACTTGAGTGATCTATCCATGATCAAGGTGAAGCTTGAGTGAAACTAAGTGGAGACCCGAACCGACTAATATTGAAGAATCAGCATATGAGTTATGGTTAGGGGTAAAATATCACTCGAACCCAGCACTAGATGGTTTTCCCTGAAATGCATTGAGGTGCATCAATTGACTGGATATCGAGGGGTAGAGCATTGTTTTAGTACAGCCCACAAGAGCAGTATTAATAGATGGTTAAAAGATAAAAAAATAAATAAGCATTTTATTATAAAAAATTCATAAAAATAAAAACATATAAGATTTTATTTAATTAAATTTGTACAATTTTATTAGATGGATCATAGATGACGTAATGTATCGGATCTATCTGAGAATTTCTTTTATATATATATATATATATAGGGTGTAAATGACTTGATTCTATTTCAATAATATCTAGAATTCAAAGCTTCTAAATAAAAGAGGAAAAAAAAAAATATGTCGGGAAAGCTATCATCAATTGATAATGCCTAAGCCTAGATAGATAGTACGGAGTGTCAAATAACTGTAAAATAAATAAAAATGGAACATGAACGACCATGCCTCATGCCGGTGCAAATAAGAGTTCAATTTCATTGCACTCGAAGAGGAAAATCTCCTATCAATTTGTCAAAAACTCAGTCAATATTTGGAACACCTCTACGTGGTGATGTAATGGTTGACCCAAATGAAGACCGAGTTCGTGACGTCATTAAGCTGATTTCATTCCATGAGTTCATTATTTAACCGTAACATATCATGAAAATTTTAATATGGGTTAAGGCAAGAAAATATGCAACAATAATAACAACGAAACCTCTTATCGTAAGTAAAATGAGTCAAGAAAATTTACATTAATAAACAAGTTTCAAAACATTAGGCGGTTAGCATATACCCCTTCCATTTCCAAAAATAATAAAAACTATCACGTATTTATTTTCTTTTATTTATAAATATAACTATAAATTTCAACAAGTATTCATTATTTTTTTTTTCAGATTATCTTTCATAAAATCAATATTTTTTAAAGGACAAATTGGCTAACTAGTCCAAAAAAAAAATCTTATGTCTAAAAAATATGAACCAATTTTTAAAAATTTAGGAATATGATTGATTTACATTAATATAAGGAGTTCATCATTGATATATAAGGAATTTATTATTAAAAATTTAAAAATTTATCATTGATATATAATATTATATCATTGATGAATATAATAAATAGGTCATAATGTAACATATAATAAATATTAGGCTATTTATTTTGTTTGATCCTATAATATTAATGTTATCTGCAAAAGCCTCAATTTTAAATTGTATGAATTGATTTTTTTTTAATATTTGAAATCGAAAGGAGTACAAAGTTACCTTAAATTAATTTAAATTTTTTAAAATGAAAAAAATATGCGAAAAAATTACCTTCAAGTTTCAATTAAACTTGATAACACTTAGTTTAACTCAATAACATTAAACAACGTACAACTATAAAAAGAAAAATTCACGATTCATCCTCGAGCATAATGATTATTATGAAAAGAATGAGTCAGGGACTGATTTTGGTCAACGTACAGCAAATGCATCTTCTTGGGTGTTATAGTCCTATCAATTGTGAGCATTTTTGCAACATTAAACAAACTAATTATGTTATTGAAAAATTTTAATTAATTCTTCTGTTATCTTTATCGTACATGTGATACCAAGTTTATCAACTTGCTCATGGATCGAGCTGGCTTCAGCTGCTTGTGCCACCCCTAACAATATATTGAATAATAATTGATGATTGATTATTGGTGATGAAGCATCTGGAAACTTGGACGCGTCAAATCTCACAATCAGGTTACGTGAAAGCCCCATGCAAAAACGTCATTTCATCCACAGAAATAGCAAAAGAAAAAAGTGAATTAAATTATTAAGCATATATGAAAATGTGAGCCTTTCATGCATGGACCCGCACAAAACCAGCAAAAAAATCAGCGCTTCATTAATGGACATAGAACGATATATACAATTGTGGCCAGGTCATAGAGCGATATGGCCATTACAGATTCCATTCTTATCATAATTCCTTTTCAAATTATTCACAGAATCTTTTTTTTTTATTTTTTATGATCCGTTGGGTTCTCTATGTAGAATCGAACCAATCATTTGGATCAAATTTTATGATGCAAATCAGCATTTAATCTGAAAGCATCAAGTTCAATCCAATATATAATCCACAATGCCATTTTTTAATAGAAATATAAATTGTTGATATAGTATTAAAATGAGTAGCAGAACAGAACACAAAAAAAAAAACAAAAAAAAAAAAGAGTAGCAGCACAATCACAATACAAAGTTAGTTACTTTCATAGTCTTATTAAAATTTCGGGAGAATTATAAACATGTCCTAAATTAAAAAATAAATTATTTTCTTATTCTTAGTTACATACTCTCTCTGTTCCAAAATAAAATATTTTTAATCAAATTTCACCCCAATAAAGTAGTTACTTATTTTTAAACTAATCATATCTTTTCATATTTACCCCTATTAAACACCCTATAATAAATATGAAGTCATCGGTCAATAGGGGCATTTTGTTCAAAAAGACAATAATTACACCTCGAATAACTAAAAATATTTACATTTTTAAACATTAGACTCTTCAAAAAATATCTTATATTTTTTTAACGGAGAGAATATAAAATTTCATTCCATCTAGGACATGGACGGCCTAGATATATGAGAAGGGGGCAAGTGCCCCCTAAAACAAAGTTAATATTACTTATAGAATCCATTTTTAAGAAGAAAAATTACACACAATGCCTCCTCTAATTCATGTTGCCCCCAACCCAGAAAAAATATACTATTTCTTTAGTAATAATTTTAGTAAGTATTATGTTTATTTTAATCTAATAAATATTTAAAATTATTTTTCATAAAATTTTAATATTTATAGTTGGCCAAAAATTTGCCTCGATTTTAATTAATTTACTTTGTTTTAGTGCTCAGTAATTGATATATATTTTCCCTTGTAATACAAAAATATTGACATGTCAAATTTTGCATTTACGAGTGAATAAGACATGTGAATAATTAATGTTTTTTAGTCAAAATTAATCTTTTTTATTTGAAATGTGTATGATTCTCCCTAAAATAATTCGATTTGGTGTGGAGAAGTCACTTCCACCCAGCTCCTCCCACGAAGCTGAATTTCTTTTTCTCATGTCACATTCTTGGCAATTGCATTAATAATTAATTAAAAAGAGAATTACATTAAAATCCTATAGAAAAAAATTAATTACTATAAGATCTATTGACAACTAATTTTTTAATGTAATTAGTTCAGTTGTTAACGGATCTTGTAATAATTAATTTTTTTGTATGGGACTTGATTGTAATTCTCCCTAAATTACCCACATGAATCCAAAAATATATATTTTAACTTGTTATAGTTTAAATCAATTGTAAGGTTGATTTTGCCTATTGGATTTGAGTGCATATATGTGGGCAAAATATTTTTATTTATCAGCCACGAATAATGTATATTCCACGAATTTCAATTTCATACATTATTAGCGCAAGCTGCAAGTCAAGATCATGACCCAAGTGAAAATTTCGACTGGGTGATGTAATAGTATGACCTAGTGAGGACTGAGTTCATCACCACGTCATTAAGCTGATTTTTTATTCATGAGCTAATTAATCATCACATTCATCAAACTAGTCGCTTGATCTTTAATATAAGTAATTTTTTAAATATCTTACCAAATTAAAAAAAATAGTTACTTAATTGAAATGGATCTTAAATTTAAAAATGTTTTCATTTTTATACCCCTAATCAACACCATCAATTAAAACAAAGAAACAAACACCTCTCTTCTACTATATATACTTAGAAATTGCAAAGGAGCATTTATATTAAAAAAACGAACAACGTATTAAATATTCAAGAACTTATGCAAAGTATCCATATTTAGGATCAGGGGAATGTTAATTACGGTGTGTAAAGACTCTCTAATTACGTTCATTTTATTATGGCCTACCTAATCATGCTCGATTGAGTGTCTTTTTATATTTATACGAACTTCATGAATCTAAAATCAGTGTTTAAACAATTATGGTCCATTTTT
>NW_026557075.1:0-28382 GCF_029017545.1 Prosopis cineraria | reverse complement strand
TAATGATTATTAAAAATTTCAAAAGTAAACCGTTTTATAAAAATAATAAATGAACATTATTAATAGTTTTGAATTATTATCATAAATTAAAATTTATAAGTTTTTAATTCTAGAATGATACTTCAAACTTACGAGTGTTTTTAAATAAAAAGTTCTGGTAACATTTGAAAAACTATGTTATGTTTAGATGCATATAAATTTGAATTAAAACCCAATTCATTGTTCAAGTAATTAAAAATTTGTAGATTTAAATTTGACCTAAATTCAAGTGAGTCCTACCTTAATTCTTTTGTAATTTAAAAAATTATTTATAAACCTCTATCATTTCAAATTTTTATGAAAATTTCTCCTTCCTCCTCTGTATTCATTCGTCGACTTTACTACTTTCCTGACTTTGACATAGTCGATTGGGATTGAACCATCAGCACCATCAAGGACTGGACCGCTAGCAATGATCTGAACAAGACCGCCAACGACGACTAGAATTGAACAACAAACTTCAACAGGGATTAGACAGCACGCGCTAATTAGATCGAATTGCCAACTTTGACCAAGACCAAACTACTAGTATCGATTAGACTACACAACTGACTTCAATCGTGATCAAACCATTGACGCCATCAAAATCGATGACCAGGATCGAACATCTATATTATGTTTATCTTTACCATTTTATCCCTCTATTAAAAATTTAAAAGTTATAAATATTAAACTATTTTATTTTGAAATGTTAAAATGACTTGTAAATAGAAAAGGTGGCAGTGGAAGTTAACTTGTAAGCTGATTATTTCTGTTCCTGCCAAGTAACAAACCGAAACAATGTCCCAAAAAATTTGATTTCTCTTCATCGCTCACCAAAACACAACCACCTACGGAGACACAGCAATAACCAATATAGGCCGACTCAAAAAAGGGACTGATTTACACACACACACACGCGCGCGCGCCCCACAGATTTATATCATATTATCTCTCTCCCACAACCCACCCCGAAACATAGATTGAGATCAACCTATCATGGGTGGGTTAGTCATTTAGTTGCCGCCAAAATCTGCTATTTATGTCCAGATAGTTGAGGAAAAAAAAAAAATGGTATGGCTGTGAACACACTGAAATTATTAAATCATACTTACTCGTGTTCCTAATAGAAATCACTTCTAATTCCCTATAGAAATTAAGAAAATATGGTTAAATTATTAATTTGTTTAAAAATATAATAAACTTTAATTTTACCACTTTTAAAATAAAATTTAAATTGACATTACATTTCCTCTCATAATTAATAATTTAAATAGAACTAGTATTAGAAAAAACTAATTAATCTCGCTCTCAATGGCCTTATATTAAAGATCAAATAAAGACCCCCTATAACAGAGACCAGATGAAATATAAGCTAATGTGAGTCAT
The DNA here is from genome assembly GCF_029017545.1 of Prosopis cineraria. NCBI lineage: Eukaryota > Viridiplantae > Streptophyta > Magnoliopsida > Fabales > Fabaceae > Prosopis > Prosopis cineraria. The sequence goes on along the minus strand of NW_026557075.1, from coordinate 26,975 downwards.
GTATATTCACAAATAATTATATAATTATATAAACTCACTCTCTCCGGTTGTTTATATAAGATATTTCTAACCATCTCGTGGGAAGCAATATGAGAGAGAGAGAGAAGGAGGGAGGGAGATGTTCTTGGATAGACCCAATGACCCACATTATTCATGATCCATCTAATAAAAATATGATATTTTAGATAGTATTAAATATAAATTAATTTTGGACATAATGATAGTAGATAGAGTTTTGCTGGAAAAAAAAGATAGTAGAGAGATAAATGCAAGAAATTAAATAGGCATTCTATAATAAAGATAAATCATTAAAAATAATACACATAAAATTTTATATAATTGGAATGGTGTAATTTTATTAGATAAATCATAAATGATGTAATGAATTGGTCCATCTAAGAACTTCTTATATACTCCCTTTGTCTAAGTTATAGGGTACTTTTGAGAGAGTTTTTTCATCTCAAAATATAAGATAGTTTAAGTAAATTAAGATTTTTATTAAATGCCACTATTTTAATTTCGCCTTCTCTCTCTATAATTAATTTTCATCACTTCTCTTTTTCAATATATTAAAGGATGGACATGTTGGAAAGTTTATATTTTGTTTTTAAAAATATAAGGTTGTTAAGTATATTTAATAAGATTTATTGATATATGAGATTTTATCTGAAAGTGTTCTATATTTAAGACGGCGAAAGTAGTATTTAAAATCATTAATTTTGTTTTTCTTATTAGGGTGCTTAATATAGAGGAACAAATTACCCTTTCCTCATGTTCTTATTATAGGAAAAAAATTAAAATCTCATTCTTTCATGTCTCTATTATATTGGCACCTTCTCGAAGCTTTTTTTTTGTCTTTAATATAAGGCACATTATGAGATATTAATTACATTTTTTTTCAATATCACCTTATTTAAACTCATTAATTATGAGAGAATGTAATGCAAATTAAAAAAAATCATTTAAATTACAATAAAATTAAAAGTTATTTCATTTTTAGATAAGTTAGCAATACAGCTACCTCTCTTTGGTTCCAATAAAATAGTTAAATGTGCCTTGTAATAAAGACTCAAAACTTATTTTTTGTATAATATTTCTATTTAATTTTTTAAAATGGTGTAATCTAACTCTATTGTTAACAAAAAATTAACTTTTACCATTATTTGATTAAAAAAATAAATTTAGAGTTCCATATGCCTCTGAACATATATCTTATGTGTTAATTTGCTCTTTCATCATTTTACTTTATAATTAGAATTTTAGGGAGTATTTCCTCCCTTTTTATTACAAGATACATCTAACCACCTCACTGAAACCAAAGAATAATGGTTAAGTCACTAATTTTGTCTAAAAATATAACAAACTTTTAATGAAAATTTTTTTATTCACAGTACATTCTCTCTCATAATTAATGAGTTTAAGTATGAGTGATATTGAAAAAATTATAATTAATACCCATCAAGTACCATATATGAAAGACAAAAGAATTATTGTGGAACATGCCCTACAATAGACCAAAGAAGTATAATATTCACATCTGGATTCATAATACTCCCCCTGGATCATAATACATGGCATCTTTTAAAAGTATTACTTGATTTAAAATATTCAGTATTGTAACTTTTATAATTATTTTTTTAATTATATCCCTACTTCATTTATTATTCTTTTTGAAAAATAATGCACTAAAATTTTAATTACCATTATCAAGTACATATGTAGGACATTTATAAGGTAAAATTGGAAAAACATAATTTTTTTTAAGAAACTAAGGTTTTAACTTACATTTTTTGACAACCATAAATTAATTATCAACGTCTTATATTTTAGGATAGAACATTTTTTTGATTCTATTTATAAGACAGATAGATAAAAAAATTTGATTATATTATTTATACAGTAAAGAGAGAAGAAAAATTTTGATTATATTTATAAGGCATTTATTAATTTTCAATGCTTCTCTTTATATTTTTACACTTATCAAATGTTTTGAATAAAACACTGATAATAAAATTTAAGAAATTTATTAGAGGTAAAGGTGAAATTTATCAAATTTTAACATTAAATTGATAAGATTTAATTTTTTTAATTCTAATTAAATATGTTAAAAATTATTTATAAATATAAATCCGAGCGAGTAATTATTAACCGAGCTCTGATCGTACTTGAGGATTGTATCAATGAAGAGTGAAAGGGAAGCATACCTGTTTGGGAGTGGAAAAGTTGGTCGGCCAATAAATAGCGGTTGATTTTAGCTAGAAATTAATTAAAATAGGCATTTAAAGCTGACAAAGAAGTTTTGATTGTCACCGACCCAGCTGACACCAGTGTATCTTTAATTTGTCCGAAAATATCAATACCTTCTTTTGTGTGAGTCAAATCTTGTTGTCATGTTTCCCCAGATACAAGTTGCCACGCAAATATAACCACGGTCACCAATCACTCACAACTATATGGGCTCACTATAATAAATTAAGCACTCTGTATAGTTTCATGTTAGGAAAAAAAAAATTGCATAGGTTTATTTGACTAGGTCATCCTCGAGCATTGTTGAGCTTGATTGGAGGCAATTTTTTTAAAAGTACATTTTTCATTCATACATGCTTGAACTTAAAATCTCTTGTGTTTAAACAATTATAATCACTTTTGCTAGGATCAACACCTATAATTGATTCATGCTACAAATCTTTAAAAAATGTTTTAAAATCTTTAAAATATGATTTCGGTAAAAGCTGGCATGCTTTTAGTGATTTTTCAATATAAAATTAAACAAGCTACAAAATATGCATTACTCTGATTTTATTTGTAAATTACTTTTAACATATTTCATCAATATCAAGAATAACCTTAAAACTTATTAACTCTATTTTAAAATTTAATAAGTTTTAACTTTACCCATATAAAATATATATATTTTATAACATATTATCTTCTCTAACATTCAATAATCAATAAAAGGTAAAAGAGAAAATTTATGATAAAATTTAATAACGTAACTTATAAATAAAACCAAAATAATTATTATTTCTCTACCCTATAAATAAGACGAAAGAGAGTATCAATAGTAACTAGACTAAGTATTAGGAGCAATGTACTCTATTCACAAAATCTAAATTAACCCATTATGTATTCCTTCCATTTTAAATTATAGGATAATTTAGGATAAGATTACCCATATCAAAAAATTCATAGAATGATATTCTTTTTAGTCTTATTTATAAGTCATTTCTAGCATATTTTGTCAAAACTAAAAAAATTTAAATCTCATTGACTTTATTGTAAAATTTAACACAATTTTCACAATTACCCCTAATATATATTCTTAAATCTCATTACTGATATTTGAATTTAAAACTTTAATAAAGGTAAAATATTAAGAGGAGCATTGAAAATTGGCAAATGCCATACAAACAAGACTAATTTTTTTCTTTTTCTTTGTCCTATAAATAGAACCAAAAGAGTCCTTTATAATTTTATTTTTTTAGACAAAAATATAAAATTTTAAAAATATCATTTGTTCAATGTAACTTTAAATTTATACACTTAATTATTGCACTACAATCATTTCAATTCTCTCTTCAGTTTAAAGGTAATATTGAAAAAATATCATTAATAAAATTTTATTTTTGTTAAATTGTCTTATATTTTGAGATAACCTAATACTTTTAAATTGTCTTATAATTTGAGACAGATAGAAATTAGATAGTAGCAAATATTCAAGCAAAGAAAAACATATAATAAATGAAGGCTATAGTCTTTCACAATATTATTAATATTAATTATTAATTATTAATACAACTGCTTAAAATATTGAATCTTCAAATTTTTCTGAGTTACTTTCATTTTAATATTAGAGTCATAATTATGTTCCAGTTAATCTTAATGTAACGTTGAGTCGTTTTGTTATCTTAGTCACATTTAATTTGTTGAATTCATTTCAATTTGATTTTTTTTTTAGTACAAGGCTAGCTAGGGAGAACTGTACAAGAAACTTACAGTAATCAAGGTTAGTCTAAACTCACAAGGTCTTGGCACCCAAAGTCCTTAATGTCTTGATAGTTATTTGGAGCCTGACGAGTAAGCCAATTTATATATTTATTACCTTATTTGAACATATGGTCAAAGGTTTTTTGAAGTAATCTTCTTTATAGTTTTGGTGAAAAGATGATACAGCGTGAAGTTGTGCTAAATAAGTGTGAGGATTTCAAAAGGATTAGAATAGACGAACTTATTCCCTCAACAGATCAATTGAGACCTTCAAGCAAGGCCATGTGAAGAAGTTTTGAGGCTAAAGCAAAATTATTAATAAAGCCAAAAAATCCACTCATTATTTTTACAAAATCATATATTAAAATTTTAAAATATAGTGATTCTAATAAAATATTAAATTAATTTAACAATGACATGAAAAATAGCGCTGACGAGATGCTCATACTCTATCTTATATATTAGGATAGAACATGAATATTTACATTGATACGGGGGTGACAATATACTTTTAACAAAAAAGATATATTTAACACTAATAATATCAATGATTAACGTGAAAAACCAATAACAATTATCTAAATTATTAGCAAGATTTTAATAAGGCTTAAAAGTGTTGCCTTGATGGTCTAAAACTATACAAAGTCTTAATACTGATATTTGTTAATGTTTTAAACTTTAAAATAAGAAAAGGATAAAACAAAAAATGAGATTGTGAAGGAAATTTAGAGTAAGCTAATACAGTGAAAATTATATATTATAAATCTTACTATTTTTTTATATAGATAATGGGTCTATTTTCAAAATTAATGTCATATTAGGAATGATTGGAACTTTTTAATATAAATACAATTAATAATTTTTATTTTCTTTCATCTATAATTAAATATGTAATAATACAAACATCAATTACACACACATAATAGGGGTATTAATAAATTTTGTTGGAGGTCTAAGGCAATTGCCTCACTTGTCTTATGGCTTACATGACCTTGCCCTCATGAATGCCGAAAAGCTCAACATAAGCATAGGGATAATTAAGATATTTGAAAGTCTAATATTCAATTATCTTAGTTATCACAAATGAAACCTAGCTCTATGTGCAACAATTTTATTGATGTTGACCAAACTAACAGTGTCAAGTCTAACTCGGGTAGTTGGGTGAAATATCCATCTAGCTAAAGAATTATCATGACCTAAATTTAAATTGTTGAGCTTTTTATTAAAGAGCAATAATTAATAATGTCTCAAGTTTAAGTGAAAACAATATTGCTAATAGGAAGTTTTCTAGCATAAGGTATTCTTTTTTAGTTTTAGCTATCCTAGTTGATGAGGGGGGGAAATAGGATGTCTCATTGAGGATAGATTGAGTTATACCTTTCTGTTCAGACGTTGAAGCGTGTAAATAGTGTTTCAACATCGATTTTGAGTCTATGACTATCAATGATATATGAAAATACCTACAAAGGAGTTACAGGAGCTTAATGGTCTCATGCGTGTGTTGTGTGTGTGTGTGTTAACACAACTCATGCATTTTATATTAATTAATGTCTAATTCATCTTATCTTGTGATCTTTATACTGTATAAAGAATAATGTTATGAAAATTAGATTGGTCATTAAATCGATCGAGATACAGGTTCACAGTTCAATAGTTGGACCATGAATTGAACTATAGTTCAACTGATCATAAATAAATTAATATATTTAAATAATATATGCTTAAAATATAAAAAAATAATTCTATATAATAATGATGAATTTTTAAATTTCAAACAAAATATATAAAACCAAAAAAAAGTAATATCTATCAATATTCCATCATTTTAATCTAGAATATATATGCATATTTCATACTTTATGTTATAACTTTAAAATACCCCGCACCCACACATGTATATTCTATACACATTTTTTTTGGCATATTTGTTCATTTTCTTCATTTATCAATGATTAGGAAATATAAATGTGTATAAATTGTAATTTACAAATAAGAATTAAAATTTAAAAAAATTAAAAATAAAAACATTTAAAAAATGACAACACTAGTTCAACCAATTTGTCTGCCAATTTTGCTGGGCTTGACTAGTTTGAAACCAATTTGACCAATTCTTCATGGTTTTGTACCGGACTTGAGACTAGTTTTCAATTCAACCAGTCAAATTTATTGGTCCAATCATGTTCTCTTAATATTAATAAAGAAAGAAAAACAAGACAATTTTAAAAAACCAAGAATAAATAGTTAAATTAAAGCCTGGTTAATATAGAGTTGGCTTTCATCCCTTACATTAGAAGAAATATTGCTGGATTGTTAAACTAGGTTTGATAATTTAGATTTAGTAATTTTTAAAAATATAAATTTAATTTGAATGGTTCAGGTTTGCAATGGAGAGGCATTGGAGGGAAGATGAGAGAAACCCACCCCAGCTAATACTCCTAATCCAAAACTTGGCAATTAAGCATGCCTTTCCTATCCAATCAACTGATAATGGATCAATTAAAAATCAAATGGGAAAAAGAGCCATGAACTTTTGTGTTAATTTTTTATTAGGCGAATTTTAATAATTGATTTCAACTCATAAATGATGTTACCCTTTTCATGCGGCATCATTTTTTTTTTTTAAATCCAAAACATCAATCCCCAATTCCCCATTTTAATTACTCTTACCAACCAAACAAGATTATGATGCCTTCTCTGCTAAATAGACTCTTTGATTGCCACGTATTCCATCCGATCCTTTACATAAACTGTTTTTTAGATTACTGTATTAGTTCAAATTATAAGGTGTTGCATAAAAATTTCAAAAGTGCTTTGCTTTAGCACATGCTTATAACAATGATCTGTAAATCATAAATATAAACTGGAGTCTTATGATATTTTTTTTTTCATAAATTTAATTATATACTAACATTTTTTCTTAACAAATGTGAAAACATCAAATATATGTGTGTGTATATCTTACAATAAAACCAAACCGTAGAATATATCACTACAGCCTGTTGACATGAGCCGTCATTATCAATGCTTTCATTACTACAAAAATAATTATAAAGGATGCGTTATATGGGACGGTTGTGCATACAATCGTCTTATATAAGGAGGTAGAGCCGAGATTTGACCTAGAGAAGGGACACAAATAGAATGGTTTCAAAAAAACCGCCTATATGGATGGTTCATTTTGAAATCATCCTATGCGAGTAAAAAATTAGTTTTTTTAAAAAATAATAACATATGTAGGATGGTTTTAATTTATAATTATCCTGTAAGTTTTTAATATTATAGAGGATGGTTTTGTTAAATAAGCGTCCTGTAAATGGCTTTAAAATCCTTAATTCCTCTTTCAATTTCAAAATTGTGAGCCTTTTGTTGCCTACTTCCTCCGTTGCCTCCCACTATTTTTGCTGCTCAAGAGCTTAAACCTATAGCCAAAACCACTCGAGTGCCATAAGGTGTCATTGAAATTCGTGAACCCAGAACCTGTTGAATCCATGATGTCACTCAACTGAGCTCCCTTCCCATCCCAACATTGTCGACTTTGTCTGTTAGCTTCACCATCGTGCTCGTGTGAGGTTGTTTGCTTCTTGGTTAATGATTCTCAACTCTCTTCTCTCACTCAACTACAATCTTTCCATGTTTGCTGAATTTGGATGGGATTATTGTTTACTCCGTCACTTTTTGTTGGTCGAAAATGAATTTAAATTAGATAATTCTTGAGTTTAATTGATGAAATTTTGATTATTTACTGTTGATCATGGATTTTTGTCTGAATATATTAGTGTAGTTATCAACATATAGTTTAGATATTTTAGGGATCGGTATGTTAGTTTAGATTGATTGATTTATTTCATTCAATTTTGAACAGAATAATTTTGACATAATTAAATTATAAACATTATAGTTTTGAATTGAGCTATATAAATTTTATTTTTAAGCTGTTCTGAAATATTTTTAAGTATATACGCTTTTATATTGCATGAGACTGCTAAAAAAGCAGACTGCTTTTTTTTTTAAAAAAAAAAAACTTGGCATCATAAGATAGTTATGGCCATGACTATCCTACAAAGCCTTTAAGATCCAAATTTAGAACCAACATATAAGATGGTTCTTTAATAACAGTAATCTATTGCTTAATCAATCTAAGATGGTTATTAAAGATAATTTAGGATAGTTATTAAAGAACCGTCCTGTATATTCTTTATAGTAAGATATGTTGTAATGCTTGCCTTCTTCTTCTTCTTTTTTTTAACAAATCCCCCCTTCCCCCACTTACCACCTAAACCACGTGGTTCCCAAAAAAAAAAATATGTATGCCACGTGGGACTTCTTTCATCTCTCTTCTTACACTATTTTATAATTAATATAAATATAAACTAATTAACTATAAACTTCTATATATCTTTCCTTCTCCTCTCGTGTGAGGAGACTTTTTAAACACTATCAATGAACCTCCTCACAAAATTGCTATTCTTGAACGGAAGGACACTCGTGTTCGCGGGAGACAGATTCATAAAGTGTATGAATCTGGACCGATTCTGAATCCTTTTCTGCATATCAGCTTTTTTTTTTTTTTTTTTAAGATGAGAGATGATTATTTAGTTTGCTACAAAGGAGCATTTCTCAAAACTAAACCTTGCATTGATCAGTAGTAATCATTATTGAAAAATCTGGTGAAAATACAATTAAAGTCATGCTCCAAGACTGTTGTTAAGAACTATTTTACCACACTAATCAAAATGTGACAATTTCTTGATATTAAATTCTTGCAGAAAGATCACATAATAATATAAAAGCACATCCTAAAATAATTAAAAACACATGTAGAAAGATAAGAGCATCATGCTTGCACTTCATAGTTCAGCCACATATTCTTGTTGGGTTCCACTTGGCACATTTCTCTAGTCAATCTCTCATTCTCTTCATCGAACTTGCGAGCTTTCTTGCCCACCAAACACTCGTACTAACTTTAGAATGAGCAATCCTATTTACTTTATCTAACACAAGGACAATCTTGTCATTGACCATATTATTGCTTTCATTTTATTTGCGGATGAATGGTTTTTCACAAACCCTGTCCATTTTTGCTCTCTTGTTGGTGGTATATATAGAGTCTGCTTCATCTCAATTTCCAGAATTCTTCTGATAATTTCAAGGATATCTTATTACACCATATCATAATTTTTCTTTATTTTTTAGCACACGAAATATCCTGTATAGGAACACATTTGAGCGTCGTTTTTCCAAATCCAACATGCGCTAAAGTTAATAAAATGCCTATCTGATAGCATGTCTATGAGCATCTGTTGTGTTAATTTTCCGTATGTATTAATAAAGAGCAGTGGGGACAAGAAGAAAGCTCCCTCCTTGAATCCATGTGAAAGTAGAAAACATTTTTGAAAAATGTATTCTTAATTGGACTCAAAGTGCTTGAATCTAACTAAATTAAATAGCTATGGAAAAAAACTCTCTCCTTACAAAAGTTTTCATTTGGTTGCTCTTGAAAAAAAAAATTCTTTTAATGACAACATTACAAATACCAACAATTTCCTCCTTTTTTTTTAGTACAAAGGTCACAAAAAACTGTGAAAAGAGACAACATAAATTAAATCATGTCAAAAATTCTAAGATTTTTGCACCCAGCAGGCAGACAATTGAAGATAGTGATGTATAAGTTGTTGCAAGAAGAATGGTGAGCAATTAGATTAGTATATTATTTGCTTTTGATCTATATAGATAATCAAAGATAATTCTCTAGTCTTTCATATCAAAACCCTTAATCTATTTTATAGTTCCTGAGAGCAAGGGTTTTTTATTAAATTTGTGTTGAATGAGTAATAGAGCTTTCATAGAATTAGAGTATATATCAATTTTTGAAAATTTAACATTTCAACAAAAGTTAATATCTTTCAAAATTTCCAAGAATTTAGTGATTGTGTTGGAATGATATTCAAAATATTTAAAAAATTATTTGATCCAATTTCTTTTGTTATCTCAAAAAAGATGTCATCACATGCTACAATTCCATTAATGTCAACCAAATTGTTGATGTTGAGTTTGACTCAGCCTGCTTCAAAAGGGTTACATTTGGCTTCGGTTATTTGCTTGCCCTTTGACAAAAGATTGACTTTTGTTTAAGAGTTTTATGCCGGTGTTCACTTCTGTATTAGAGAATATTATATCTTCGTGTTATGATCTTCAGCAAAGACTTTTTTATTTGGCATATGGCTTTCCAGATGTAACATGCTTGAGCAAATAGCCTACACGTCCTTCTTGTACTTTGGCTACCGATTATTATTATTATTATTATTATTATTTTTTAATTATCCAATCCTGCACTCCCCACCCCACCTCTCTCCTTCCTTCCTTCCTTCCTTCCGTTTTTTTCCCATTTTTGGTGTAGCAAGTATTATCATGTCGGCCTGAAATGTGAGCCGCCAGATGGGCGTCTCATATCGTATCATATCATATCTCATCTATCGAGACACGGCCCGATTCCACTGGTAATAGAACCGTGTCGACCCAACCCAACTCGCTCTATCAAACCAAAGTTGTGAAGCTTCGGCCTTTCTTGCAGACACACACTAAGCGGACCAAACCGAGCGGCACAAGGAGCTTCACCCTACAAGAAAACACATGGCAAAGGAAGCCACGAGGTCGCGAAAGAGGTCTCTCTCACCTCCCCCTGCTTCTGCTTCCGATGAACGCTCTACAAGAACTTCTTCTGACAGGTAAGCATTTCACTATATTCTCTTTTAGCTATCATATATCCGCATGAGCGCTTGTGCCTTCATTCCTCTTACCTTGTCTCTTAACTCTTGTCACTGTTTTATAGTGCCATTGACTTTCTTTTTGATTTCCTAGTTCCAACGGAACCAACAACTTCGATCATATTTTGGGTTTGCTAATTTCATCATGTCAACTTAACTTGTTTCAATTCAGAGTTGTGTTTCACCAATTCGCCTCATGATTTAATGGTTGAAAAACTTTGGCTCCCTTATAAAGATTTATATTCGCATTTAATTGATAAAATTGAACTGGGGCAAATGGCTAAATGGATTATTAAAGTTGGATGGGACCTGGGACTCTCAAGTTTTTTTTTTTTGTTTGACTTACCGGTTTGTCTTTTGTTTCAATACTGGGAAAGTGAATGTTTTCGTTTGGGTTTAATTCTTTGAAAATTTTTTGCTCCCCTACAGGGACTGCTTAGTATTTAATTGTTTAAGTAACGAAGGGTTTAATTGATAATTCAAAACTGGGTGGGAATCTGTTATAACATTTTTCTGTGATGAATTCTATGGTCTCAAACCAAATGAAGTAGCTGCGTGAATTTCAACTTGGTCTGGCACTCTAGTTTTTCTCTTTCTCCTTCACAGCTCATGCACAACAAAATTTTGTTTATTTAAATATCTTCCGGAACTTTGTCCATGACTGTATATACTGTTGCTTTGGAATTTTCAGCACGGTAGTGTTGAGGGTAAAATTCAATGAGGGGACGAAGAGATCTTCCCAGCTGACTCAGTCAGGGAAGAAACCCAAGGCAAAGCAAAAGAAGATTAACAAAAAACTTGATGCTAAGAAGCCAAAGAAACCCCCAACTGCTTTCTTCTTCTTCTTGTACGGTTTACTCGCTTCCTTTTCTCTTTATATATGCTGGTAATTATCAGTTACTCGTGAGGGGCCAGTGCTAAGGAGTCACACATGGCTTTTTGTATGATCCTGTTGTTGGCTCTTTTCATGGAAACGCTTAATTTAACAAAAGTACGCTGCTTTGTAGTATTATATTGGTAGCAATGAGAACATCTTTCTTGTGTATTTTGGATTTCTTCAAAATATTGAGATACTAAGAATTGTTTATGGTTCTGGTTAAAATGAACAGCTTACAGCAGTTGATGTTACTCTCTCTCTCTCTCTCTCTCTCTCTCTCTCTCACGCACGCGCACACACATACACACGCTAATGCGAAGATCTTTCCTTGCATATTATTTACTTTTGAAAGTACTGTTCATAATTGGGGAATATGGAATTTTATTAAAATTCATGGATTTATGAACTGGAACAGTGCTAAATACCATACAACCATGAAAAAAAATTTAGAATTTCCATATAGATGATTCACCATATTCGTGTAGTTCATGTCTTGCTGACGTGGATCTCTAGTGACCGCACTTTTTTGCATTTTGTGGATTATATTTTTCTTGCTTTTGTATGTAATTATGCAACTATGAATGATGAAAGATATCAACAGCCTGTCATGCTAATTCCATATTATTGCTGAATTACTTAGTTTTTGTTTTTCTGATGGCTTGTATGAGAAAATTGCATCTATCCACTTGAATATTTGCACCCAATTGCAATGTCCACCCCTACCTTCAGAAATTTGCAAGTGATGTTCTGATCTATTAAACCCATTGCAATGAGCAGCTATCGTCTAATGTTATCCAAAAAGAACTCCTATAATCTAAAATAGAAAATTTTGACTATATAAAATTACTATAACACCTTTTCTATTATTTAATAGCCCGTCTGGCCATCTCTTTATTTTTCCCAACCATATTATTCTACTCCATCAATTTACAGATAAACAGGCTTGATAATCACCCATCACAGAATCTAAATGCGCACTTTCTCTTTGTCTTGTTAAGTTAAACATTAATTGTATTGCACTTTCTGTCCTGTTCTTACATGCGCTAGAGAAGAGTGGCCATGGGTACCTGTAACTCAGTTTTATCTTCACAATGCAAGGGTATGTTCAGCCTTTGGCCTCAGAAAGTTCTGCCTTCGCACACTTTTGTGTATCCTCCTTCATTATCATCATCTTCTTCAATGCAGTCATTTCCAATGTTCTCAACGGTTAATAACCGCAGCTTCTATTTCCACAATTAATTCAAATTCCATTGACTGTCAACATTCTCCTGCTTTTAAGCCTTTTGAAACAACCTATCAACATATAATGCACAACCCAATTCTCAACTTGCAATCCATCCCACAACACCTGCCAAAATCCCCCCGCCAGAAAAATTATTTCTTTCTTGTCATTAAATCTCAAGGTTCTTTGGAAATTCTGTTGAGTGATTATTCACATTTCAACATGAGTGGTTTGAATGAAATAGGATTGGATGGATCGAAAGAGAAGTTGGGCATGGTCTGCAAAAAGAGGTGTGAGGGAGAGCCTGCTAAGAAGAAATGGGACGAAGTTTACAAAGGGCTGAGAATGGGCAGGGTACAAAAGATTTGACAGAGGGGAGTGAGGCTTTTCTAGAGAGAATATTGTCTGTAGGAGTTAGGAAAAGTTTGGACTTGTTTGTGGGGGAGAGTCCTGACCTCTTGAACGTCAGGGAGCTTTGTGTTTTTTCGTTTGTGATTGTTTTGTGCTGTTCCTCATTTTCTGGGTTTATTTGGCAGTAACGGGGGATAGTCTTGCATTTCTTCTTGTGACTAAATAGAGAAGAGTGCTACTTTCCCTAGAATCAACTAATCAAGTATTTTTCAGTCTCCATCAGGATTAAACCATGAACAAGGATAAATTGGCCGGGGAAGAAGAAAATGACAAAAAGGTTGTTAAATAATTGGAAAGGTACTTTATAATAACATAATTTAAATTTCTTAATTTAGCTGACAGGGGGCTTATTGCAATGGGTTAATAGACTGGGGGATTGAATGTTTTTAAATTGGGGCCTGCATTGCAATTGGAGGCAAAAATCTGGTTGGTTAGATGCAGTTTCCCCTATTTATATAATACTGTGTCAATGCTCGTTAACCTAGCATAGTGGCTATATTGAACAACCATTTCGTACTTCTATGTCGTATGTTTAGTGCATTACAATCCTTTACTACTATTTTTTTTTAATTTTAATTTTTCTTTTTTCAAGGGAGGATTTTCGTAAAGAATTTCAAGAGCAGAATCCAGATGTTAAGTCAATGCGTGATGTAAGTATAGAATTCATTTTGTAGTGACACTTTAGTTTGATTTATATCTTTGACTGGGAAGCAAGATAATGGCATAACTTTTTGTGTAAAGACTTAATAAAGTCTTTAAAATCTAATGACTAAGAAGTTAAGCAATTCCTTTTTTCTCAAAATGAAAAAAGCTGCCAGTTATTCAGCAGTTCGCAAGAAAGTTCAATACTTTGCCGTGCAAATGGCCAATGAACTTTTTTTTCCCACCTCTTCTTATTTTCTACAAGTATCCTAACTCTGCTTCTGTTTCGTCCTCTTTTTCATTCAGATTGGCAAGGCTTGTGGAGAGAAGTGGAAAACAATGACTTATGAGGTTCGTATTTGTAACCTTATATTTTCTTATTTAGACTCAGCAATCAAGTGCATCATTATGATTGTTATGTTAGAAGATAGAATCGGAGTTAGTCATATATTGAAGTTTCGAAATTGGTTCTGGAGCTGTATTCCAAATTATTTGGGCATGAAGTTGTGCAGCTTCATTGCACTTGATCTTGGCATGTATAAATGCGGCTAAATGTAAATTTAATAAAACCATGTATGGAACAAATTATTTGTTTCTTATATTTACCAAGATGAACTATGGTGGATGCTGCCACTGATTTATGCCTTGAAATTCCTTGCATGCTATTCAATTCCGGAAAATGATGCGGAAGTAGCATTATACTGTATCAGCTGATGGGAATTCTTGGCTAAAATCAATTTTAATGATCAAAGTCTTGAGTTGTTCTGTATGATCAAAGTCAGTTCTTGAATGAGTACTGGCATATGACACTGTAATTGTATCTTACAGGAGAAGGTTCAATACTACGATATAGCCACTGAAAAACGAGCAGAATTTGATAGAGCAATGATCGAATATAACATGAAAATGGTAAAGAATCTGTCATTTCCATAGGCACTGTTATTGTTTGCACAGTTATTAATGGGGATTTATATAAATTATGTCAATGGCTTTCTGATATGTGGCAGGAAAGTGGAGAGTACGAAGAATCTGACGAGGAATCAGAGTTTGATCTGTAACCATTTCCTTTGAAATGGGGGTGTTTCTGTATGATTGGAATTGCTTGAGCTAGAATTTGTATATCTAGTTGTAGTCTATCATTGTGAATAATTATTAGTCACTGTACCATATCCTTGTGTAAAGTATTGATGGTTACAAAGGGAGATATTAGCCAAGTAGCAAGCTTTCCTTTAACCAACAATAGCAAGCATTTGCTATCTAGAAGGACCTTTCTGTTGTCCAAATTCTACTGTGCAATTAATTTATGGTACCTTTTAAAAAAATGCCAAACCTGTTGCTTTAATGACCGGTGATGTGAAAAACTCGACCGTATCGGATGGTCCGACCATTGCCCATTGAACAAAATGGCCTAGTTCAACCAATTAAGTCAACTTGACATTTGGATTGGATTGACCTGAGTGGTTTTAAGAGAACCAAAGTTGACTGGGAAATAAGAGTGGGTCAACCTAATTCGAGCCTAAAAAATTTAAAAAAGGAAAAGAAAAAGAAAACTTAAGCTCAATCGCTTAGATTCGCGATTTTTTCCCCCTTTAATCTCTAGTTCTCTTCTATTTTCTTTTCTTTAATTTATGATCTTTTCTTCACAGCCCATACTTAATTTTTGATCTTTCCTCCAGTCTTTATCTTCAATTCTAGCGATCCATCCTTTAGTATCGAGATCGAAAGCTCATGAGTCATGATATAACAGTATGCCTCTAGCTCCAGCATTTTGCTTCGAGATCGCAAGCTCATACTAACATGCCTCTGCCCCCAACTCCAGCGGTCTAGACATCTAAGTCTTTAGTATCGAGATTCCAAGCACCATCAATAAACTAATATTTTATTTATATATTTTTGTATAAATATTATTTTTATTTAATTTTTATGGTGACTGCTGGTCTAACTGGTCGAATCATGGTAGTCGCGACCCGTTATTCTTTTTGGTTCAACATCCAGTTTAGGTTTCGAAACATTGTTAATGACTGTCATTTTAGACTAAAACTCTTTTTTAGTCAATTGTTAATCTAGTTTTTTGCCACAATATTTGAGTTGGTCCTTATTCAAACCATATTCTCATTTTTAATTTATGATCTTTTCTTCACAGCCCATGTTTAATTTCTGATCTTTCCTCTAGTCTCTGTCTTCAATTCTAGCAACTCATCCTTTAATATCGAGATCGAAAGCTCATGAGTCATGATATAACAACGTGTCTCTAGCTCCAACATTTTGCTTCGAGATCGTGAGCTTGTACTAACATACCTTTGCCTCCAACTCTAGCAGTCCAAGCATCTAGTCTTTGCTGTCGAGATTCCAAGCATCATTAATAAATTAATGTTTTATTTATATATTTGTGTATAAATATTATTTTTATTTAATTTTTATGGCGACCACTGATCTAATTAGTTGAATCATGATAATCGTGACCTGTTATTCTTTTTGGTTCAACATCCGGTTCAGGTTTCAAAACATTGTTAATGACTGTCATTCTAGGCTAAAACTCTCTTTTAGTCGATTGTTAATCTAGTTTTTTGTCACAATATTTGAGTTGGTACTTAATAGAACCATATTCTCATTTTGAGCAGATTTTAAAATGTGAGAAAGTAAAATGAGAAAAATATAAAGTTGATCAAGAGCCAACTTGAGAGGATTAAAACAAGGTTCAGTCTCACACTTGTTTTGTGTAATATACACATGAATAGAAAATATTATAAAAGAAATATTGCACCTACTTTTTTATTACTCATAAATATCTTTTTATTAAAAGTAATTATATTCGAGGCATGATCAGGTATTAAATGTGGATACTTCTCCTATTAAAAATATAAACTTTAATTTATTATATTGAGAGAAATTAATTCCTTATGCAAAATCTAACTCTTATTTTCCGTTAGTTACACACACTTACCTATTTAATAGACAAATGAAGAGAGTTAAGCTGCGAGAACTCTCCTCAATTTGGACTTGACAAAGTGCTAGTTTGAATTAGTTGGAGGTTAAGGGATATAGTAATATATTTTGTGTTTAAGAACATTGGATAATCAATGCATTAAAAATAAAAAAAAAACAAGTAGCTTTATCCTATTAGATAGAATCAGTTGCATAAATTACATGACATTATTGTGTTCTATTACCAATCAAACCTTTGAGTATATTATTAATCAAAAGAGTCGTTCCTCAACTACATTGAATGTAATGCAAGATTGTGAAGCAAGATTCGCAGGATGTAGCACAAGGTGGTGAGAACGTCGGTGAGGGAAATTGACTTTGTCTTTTACAGACTACATGAATAGGATAGTTCAAAGGATGTGTTAATTGGTGGTGGTGAATTAAAAGGAGAACAATAGCTTAGCTACATCAAATGTTCAGCTCCAGGATTATATGCAGTGAAAACCCAACCAGATGGAGATTTCATTCCAAGATCATATCCAAAACGAATTGCTTTGGCAAAGGGACATGATTTAAAAAAAAAAAAAAGTTGTTCTCTAGTTTCTTCCTTTTCTCCACACAAAACACTAGCAGTTTCAATTTGAAGATGATGCTTAATCAAAGTGGACTTCAATGGCAAAGAGTCGCTAACCAATTTCCAGATAAACAAAACAGTTCTTGTGAGGTAATTGAATTTTTGTCTGGAGTCTTCCAAAATTCACCCAAGTAAGAGAGGGATTAGTGTCTTATATTAGCATTTTGTATGCCACAGCTATGGCATATTGCTCTTACTAATTCACTGCTTTTCCATCTAATTGTAACCCCAACTCAATAAGACATATTATGAGACCTCCCAGTCTCGCGTAATTTCTGCATCTTTTTTTTTACTACAATAGAAGGTAAAAAGCCTAAAGAAAGAAACAGCAGGGATCAACCCATGTCCATGAGTTTCTTCATAATATCATAGCTTACAATAGCTAAATACTTTATGGGAGGTTCCATAAGAACATGTCTTATGGTTAGAAGAACATGCATTATGTGCAGGTCAATCAGCACATGTATTAGCTTTTCTAAAAATGTGGTTTAGAAAACTTCCCAGTCTCACATAACTTCTGCATTTCACAATCAATGCAAATAAATTGAAAGTTTGGATCGACCGATGCCACCCAAACTCATACTAAGCATATCATAACGTACAAATTGCTTTGAGCAATTTTTTGAGGACAAAATGTCTTCTAAACACCATGTAGAATAAGTTTTCTCACCATCCTACATGACACTAATCAAGATACATGCATTTGTCACCAAACACGACTAAATAACCATTGCATTTTTTTTTTTAATAACAGCATTCAAACACATTACCTCATGATTATAGCTTCAAGAGCTTGCCATTGAGACAAAATAAGCTGTACCAATTAACACTCTGTTAACGATGATTTGTGACTGTCTTTCTTACTTTATGAATCCCTTTACAATGTCAGGATATGTTTGAAGGATGATAAGATCACCGTCTGACTTGTTTAGAACAATTCTTTGGCCTAAAACTCTAACAATTGAATTGATAACTCTCCAAGCTTACTTAGGCAGCAATGCTTTGTTCTTACAAAGCTTATCCCATTTCAATGGATGGAGCTTTTTTGATTGCTCAGAAAAATCTTAATGGTGCATTTGGTACATTGAAAGGTTATTTGAAAATAGGGAAATTGAGTGTTTTTTTTTTTTGTGAATGGCAGACAACAAAGTGACTTTATTGAAAAGAGAAATTTTTCTGGTTATGGAAGAGAGCTCACTCATTTTCATTCCTTTTTTATTCCCATTTTATACCAGACACAACTAAAATAAAAAGTTCGACAAAAAATGTGTAAGAATTCAAACCATGATTATTGGGTATTAAATGTGGGGAATAAATTTAAATTACAATACCTGACCCACTTGTTATAATGTATTGTAAAGGAAAATTTATTACAAATAAGATGTATGATTAATGATATATTTTTACATTATTTATGCCGAACATTCCTTGTATTGAAATTTTTGTACTTTGACTATTCATTGATTTGAAAATTCAGATCATACTCATCATTGTTATGCTAAATTGATGAAATAATGTTATAAATTTTTTGGTTATATAAAATATTATCCATATCATCATCATAATTTTCAAAAGCGCATGCCAAACTGTGTTAAGAAAAAGCGAAGTAATCCTACCACGTTACCAATAATCACGTTTAATTATTTGTCAATAAAAATTAATTCATTTGACAAGTTTAAATAGGACAATCAATTATCTTCACCAATTATGAGTGCTCGCTTTAATCAGAGCAATCAATGCGTTTTCAATTTTTTTTTTTGGAAAAAGAATCCTTCTAAAAACTAGAATGATAGATGAGGACCTACATTCGAATATAAATGATATGATATTGTAATATTATAATTTTTATCCATATATTATAATTATGATTATAATTATAGTTTTTATTTTTATCAATATTTTTGTTACAAAAGAGGGAAAAAGTTTTATGTGTGAAAAATAAAAAAAAAGAAAAGAAATATTAAAAATGCATTGAGCTAAGGACAATCATCATGTGCCCTTTGACATATATCCAAAAAATTATTGTTTGCGTCAAAAATTGTTCAACATACATGTCATTACTTTAACTCCAGCTCTAATGTTTTATGCTTTGTATTTATATTTTAATTATATCTATATATATAATGTTATATAAAATCATGCAAGAATATTCCACAAGATAATCCCTCAAACTAGATCCTGAGAGGACAGTAATTTTTAGTTGGCATTGTAGGCAAAATAAAAAATTACACTTAAAAAGTTGACATTTAACATCACATGAATGTTAATATTTTATTAAAAAATAAATTTAAATTTGAAGGTGAATTGTGACACCCGCTGGTATATTAAATTAAAAATAAACTTCTTGTATACAAGGATTAAAACTTTAAAACTAATTAATGCATGTGATTTTTAGGCTTTATAGTCAGTCAAACCACAAAGTCAACTAGGGATCGGCGGAATCTTCTATCTTTAAAGTCTGAAAGCCACCACCCTCGTGATTTCAATTGGACATCAGAGCGTATCTTTTCTCCACAAAAACATAATCACATCCTCAAATTACGTCATTGACCTTCTTCTTACTCCTTATTCACCCATAATGCCACCTTCAAAAATAGCTAAACCGACCCATGTAAGAAACAGAGCTGCTATCTGTCTCTTTCTCGCTCTAGCACCTTGGGAAATTACCAGAAGCCGTGGCGAAAAAAGCCCACTTGATCTCCCTATGAACCATACCCTTCAGGGAATTTGGTTATCGGTTTGTGGGTTTCGCTGTTTGGAACTGCAGACATTGCTCGAACTCGCTGTTTCTCTTTGGTAGGGACAGAGAGGGACGGCTTGGGAGGAGGATGTTTGAAATGAGAGAAGAAGGGTATTGTTTTCCACGAGTCTTGGTGGCTGTCATTGCGGGTCTTGCTCTTCTTGACGGCATTATTTCTTTCTTTGCATACCTTCAGGTTTGTTATCGTTTTGGATTTGTGGGTTTTGCTCTGAGATTGGTTCATGCATTTCCGCTTTCACTTTCTATTTCCATCTAATTGGGGAAGAGGGTATGCAGAAAGATGAAGAATTGTGAAATGGGATGTGTCCAGTTGTTGTTTTCTTCGTCTTTGTGAGTGACCTATGAATTGTGTGACCCGGGAAATGTGTTGACTTTGGGAGATTGAATTGCTTTTGATGATGCATGCATGAATCAATTGAAAATTTTTAGTGTGCATGTTGAAACTCTCGTCGCTACATTGTACTTTCTCTATAATCGGGTTTCGTTCTTAGCTCGATGATTACGGCATTGTATCAAGGCTCTTTGTTTTAACCTATTAAAAGACTTGCACAAACAGTTGGAATTTTGTATTTATTGTCAATGTTCAATCGACTACGTCCGTTGTCAAATCTAAGTCACTAACCCATTTGAATAGGGATACAATTGCAAGCATTGTGCAGTGTATAGTAATAACGGTTTCAGTTAGGGCAATTGGGAAGCTTAGTGGCATCGGGCGCTGTTGATTTGAGTTACATCCTAGTTGATTCTTACATCATCCGTTATAAACGATTGGGATGCTTTTCAAAAAATATTAGATCTTAAAGTCCGTGATGCATGCAATGTGAAAGTTATTTCCTTGCAGTGATTGTCAGTTGCTTTCTCTTGCTGTCACAGTTAATAAGAATCCACATGAGGAATTCACAAGTTGGCTGGACTCGGCAAAAAGTAAGGGCATTTTCCAATCTGTTCTTTGTCAACGTGATTTAGCTCTGAATCTCTGATGTAACATGTTTTCCACGTTGGATGGCTATATGGATATGCTCTTCTCTAACTGAATGAACGTGTTGAAGTTGTTATTTGTGAATTGGTCCTTCTTGTTGGTCAGCACTGTTGTCTACTTTTATGGCATACAACATGGCTGTTGGAAATAGGCTCATATATGAATTGTGAAGATGTCAGAGGCTGTTAATTTCAGCAGCAATTAGCCCAATAAGATATATACCAATGGCTGTAAATTGTACGGGACCGGTGATTGTGTTCTTGTTATTCTTGAATTGATATATAATGAACTAATATGGCTATCCCAGATCGTCACTCTGTCCGCACAGATCTTAAGTTATATTATATATGCAATGACTACTACATTAGTAACTACCCATTATTTTCTGGATAGCAATATGTGCCACCCTTGTGCATTAGAGGCTCTATCTTTCTTTTTAAATCTTGCTGGTGTGGGTGTATGTGTGTTGGAGGGCTAGATAAAAATGTGAAAATATTAGTAATGAATAACGAAGGAGAATCTGGTGATGGATGACACAGTTTTGATGTCCTAGTGTCATTGGTGTACTTAATTTTAACACTGTGTTACCATAGATGGGTGTACATGGGGAGTGCGATTAATTTATGTTTTGTCTATTGTATTCTGAAATATGATACTTCTTGTAGTTATTCTTAATGGCTTCTTTATGGATGTCTATGTTTATGGTATGAACTTCCACGTATGTCACTAGGCTTACTGCACGCAACTACTCTTCACTGCTTTATATATATATATATATATTAGCTTCTCATGAGATGTAAATATGATGTGCTGCAGGTGTTTCATCTAATGATTGGCAGTTCCAGTTTGGGTTTGTTCTATTTTACTTTTAATGATTAGTTGAACTGTTAATTTATTTAGCATGGAATATCTCTTGCAGTTTTGATTGTTCCTTTGATGCCATTTCCACATTTTTTATGGTTTGATTGAGCTAACTGCATTTCATGACTAAGCTTCATAATCCCTGTTGAGTTGTTGTGACCAAGTCGTGTGCATGAGTCAAGTATTAATTTGAACATAGGCATGTTGAATCCTTAGAAAAGAACATTTCTTTGGCTCTATTTTGGCACGTTTGCCTTCTTAACAATATAATTTTGTGCTAAGTAGCATGCCAAGTCTTTTCACTTTCTGAGCAAGGTTGATTATGACCTGGGGCCTATGTTTTTCTCTGGAAGCTTCGATCTTAATCAGTTTATATGTAGAAAGGTTAGTATATACACATTACAGACCAGGCACAAGTACAAGAATGATATGCTCCTTACCACCCCGAAAAGCCACATTTCTCTCTCTAGAAGACACAATTAAAGTTAGGGCATGCAGGTGATTTTGTTGAAGGCAGTAATCTGAAGAAAACTGAATTAAAAATTTGAAGTAATATTTTTATTATGAAATTAAAGTTTTAGATAATTGCGTTTTCATTGTTGTAGGTGCTAAAGATAAAGGTTTTCACACTGCTTTAAAGTATGGTTAAACTGATTCGAATGTATTGTTCCTGACTTGTTTACATGAAGTTAGCTCATGCATGCCTTATAGGCGCAAAAGCAAACAACTTAAGAGAGGAGGACTTTATCCATATGAGGGTGCACATTGTACATACAGTGACACACGCTACCTTAACATTTAATGAAAGGCACACTGTTGAATAGCATTTTTCCAGACAGGTTTCATGAAAGCCGCTGCTTGTATCATGTGAATCTGAAATTAGGTTACTCGATTACTATTTTGTTAAATACTGGTCATTATGAATTTTGTGAGAAATTGTAACTATTTAATTTTATGCTTATCAATAAATAATTTATTTAAGTTTTAGATAGCTATAGGACTGTTCATGGGCTAAGTCAGGCTTGACCTTAGCTTGATGCCCAGCATGGGATGGGAAAACACTATAGGCTGCATTTTAATTTTATGCATGGTCATTCTTCATTGCATTCTTGAGAGTTGAGCCTTTAGTTCTTTCTGTCACTATATGATAATCAATTGATTTCCTGACATAATCATCACCAGATACATTAAATAGTTCCATTTTTTTTCTTATAATATATATATATATATATTTTGCCTTTTAATGAACATAAGATGTTTGGCCATTAATTTGTTGTTTTGGTTTGCTTTCTGTACTTGATTCCATTTGATCTGTTCAATTTGGGATTTCATATTTCAGGTTTCTTCTTTTATTTTGTATTGACACTTCTTGGTACTTGCTATGGATGGACGTGCTGGTCACACTCCTGTGGTTTTATTTTTTTGGGTATACCTCCTTTCGTTACCAACTAGAAATTTGTGATTTGTGAAAAGGTCTTAGCCTTAACCAAAATGATTAAACTGTTGATGTTTTGTCTTGCAGCTTTCCCTAAAATACTTTTCTTTGCAGCATTTCTTCTACTTTTATCCTTCTGGTATGTAATCTGATTTATTTTAAAATTCTTGTTTGGTTTATAGAAATGTGAATTTTCAAGTTACATGCAGTGTTTTCTGGCAAATTATATGTTATGTCAAGTTCTTGCCGTCATCTTTCATTATTCTCAGTTGATCCTTCTTCTTTGTCCTTCTGTCTGTCTACCTGTCTGATAATTTCTCTTATTTCCTTTTTTATTGCATTTCTGTGTTGCGATCTTTTCTTCAATCTAAGAGAGCAAGACTGGGAGATGTTGTTAGATAAGAACATTGTCCGCAGACGAACATGACCTTTAAATAGAGGGATAACGACCTATGCATATGCTTTCTGAAAAGAGTAACTTAGGACTCTGATAATTTTTGGTTGTGAACCAGATTGCCCCAAAGATGGGTCATGTGCTGCTGTTCGTTTCATGCTTCAGCAGTTCAGCTATTTTTTTTTTCTTTTGTCATTTCCATTTTCGTCTTCTTTAATGATCTTAAATTTATTGCATTGAAGCCACATTCTGAAATTAAATTGTGGATTCACTTGAAAATACTTCATCTACTGGAATTGCCTTTTGTTTCTACTAGAATTCCTCTATCAATTCTTGCGTGTTTTCATATGCAAAGAAACCAAGGACAGAGCCACGTCTTCGTAAAAGGGCATGGTTGCCACCCCTAGCATTGTGTTACATGCATGTATGTACATGCATTTGTAGTGATATTGTCCTTCCCGAAGCTTTCTGAACATTTTTACTGTTTTTTTTTAATTTTAATTCATGCTTTTAAAGACAATTGTATCCAACTTTAATCTTCATGATACATTCTTTAAAATAATACAATTTAAAATAAGTTAAAAATTGATTTAAGAGACAATAGGTTGATGGATGTTTTAAACTTTGCAAGTCACATGGTTCTATCAGCCAATGAAATCAGCGCAGGGCAGATGGGGAGACTTTCATCCCCTTTTCTTTTTCTTTTCTTTTCCCCTGCTATGTTGGAATGCAGGGACAGAAGGCTTACTGCAAGTTCTGCAGCCCTTACTGTATACAATAGAATATTATTGCCCCCAAAATTTGCAATCCGCGGTCTCCTCCTTCAAAGGTTTTTTTAATATAAAAATGCTTTTTGAAAATAATATAAATAATTTGCATAAATATATAATTTTAAAGATATGCCTTTATTTAACTTTAATCTTAATACTACAGTTTTAAAATAATTAGATATATTTTTATCATATTATATTTTTTAAATTTTACCATTTAATTTATTTTTAAATTTTAAATTAATTATTATATAGTTTAATAAATGCTCAAAGTAAAAACAATTCTATGTTATTGATATAAACTCTCAAACCCCCCCACCCCCCCCCCCCCAAAAAAAAAAACAAAAGAAAAGAAAAGAAAAGAAACATAGCATATGATCATCTAACTCTTCAAGTTATCTGCAATCATCTGCATTTATACATGTATAACTATTTCAGTTACCATATTTTCCTTTCTCCTGACCATGAAGCTGCATTGCTCTTGGGTTTCATTTTACAGGGTTGATCTTTGCCATCAGCCAGATGATGACGATGATTATGAAGGAAGCTTTTCTGAGGAAACTTTACTAAGAAAGTCCTTTAATGATTGTACTTTAGCAGGCAGAGCAAGCCATAGAAAATGGTTTCCCCTTCGGTTGTCTCATGTTGGTAATCGGCAGAAGATTGTACTTTTGGTATGCGCCATGCTGAGTGTTTCTTCTTCTGTATCTGCTCATGTAGTTTCCATCTCTGTTGTATCATGTTGCCACTTTCTTTTGATGATCATTTAATGATTCACATTAGGATGTAATTTTTTCAAGTATTTCACTTGGACATGATTCACCAGGTTACACTTCTAGTTTTTGTCATCATGCTGGTATTTGCTGTAATAATATGGATTGGATTAGGGAAGAATCCCATTGATTCAGCAGTGGCTGCTCGGGTATGGACACAGTAATTATGGTTTTGCTATATCTTTTCATGCTATGCAGTGCTCTTTAAATTTCTGATTGATATGTCAAGTTGGTATTGTCTTTATCCTCTTATTGTGGCTACTTTTCCTTTGAATAGTAATATCGGTTTTGATTATGTTAATTTCTTTCTGTCAAGAGCAAGGGGGGTAACTCTGCTTCTGTAAAAGAAGCTTTTATATCATAATAACATTGAATTCTAAAGATCGTTTAGAGGTCAATACTTCTATTGACTTATTTGTTGTATTATCATGTTGAGTTTTTATTTGTACCCTGCATTTTGAAGATTTCTTATCCTTCAACTTTTTATGCTTCCTTCTTTTATAATAAAATTCTTCTCTTAGAAAAGAAACAAAAAGGTCATCTTGGGAAATCATAAGTTTGGTCTTTTCTGCTTTGGAGGGACTGCTTTACATGAAGAGAAAGTGGTTGCGTCCTTTATGGGAGAATCTTTTTCTTTTTAATGAAATACATTGAGTTGGTTTGTCCTCAGGAAAGACGGAAGGAGCAGATTTGTAGCATATGATGATGGGGCAAAGATGAAGTTTACTTTTCTCTTTAAATACATGATATGATAGCTACCTGGGGCTAGCTCAGGTAATGAGGGTAGGGTGGAGTGTGGGTTGAGATTAAGGATTCAAATCCTCTTGTAACAAAAAAAAGAAAAAAAAGAAAATGACATGGTTTCACATAAGTGAATGGAGTGAATATATATATTTGTAAACTCTGATTGTTACTTACAAGTTTTGATTTTGAAATCGGCCATGGTGCTAACTTATGAGTTGATCATAAATAATGGTCATGCCTTAATTGTCCTGAATTATTAGAATCTGTCCTATAATTTTGAAGAACATTGTTGAGTGATGAAAAATGTTTATTATGATCTAGTGACTTAAAATTTGTTGCAGGTGTATGTAGATATTTTTGCTGTTGGAATGCTTATGTTAGGAGCAGCATTAACATGCTATGGTAAGCATGTACTAATCCTTTTGTTTTTCACTGTTGTTTTATCAAAATGGACTTTTAATATTTATTCTCATACTTTGCATGAGCGGTAGGCAGTTCTTGAAACTGGGTTTAAATCTTCAGCACATTTAAAAGGCATGTTCGTTGTCAAATTAGATGAATGATTAGGCTCTATGGTTGATGTGTTTCTTGCCTTCTACTACTAGTTATCTTACTGTATTTTGCATTTTGTGCTCATTTGATTATTTTTCATTATTACTTGTATCACCACAATGATGATGAAAATTATATAAATTATAATTATAATCTCTATATAATAGTACAACTATTGGAAGAAGCTTTCGTACTAGCATGTACAGTGAAATGAAACCATGTTCTCACTGAAGCTGAACATTTT
>NW_026557074.1:0-28389 GCF_029017545.1 Prosopis cineraria | reverse complement strand
TTTTTTGTATATTGTAATTTGAGTAAATAATAAAAGTATATTTCAGTTAAGTCCCCCTCTTCCTCCATCCTCAAATTCCAACAGATCTTTGCCTCAGGTGGGGAATTTGATCAGAGTTTCTACCTTAGGCTTCCCTGACAACCATTTAGTTGGTGCTCACTCAGCAATGTCCAAGCCCAGAAAATCTATTTTTGGCACGAAATATGCTTTCAAGTCTCATTCCAAAAGCTCTTCGAAGCATCAAAGGCCTGGAAATTCTAGACCGTTCCTTCAACCAACTCTATGGATCCATTGCAAATGAACTTAAAATTTAAATGCCCTTCGGTTATTGAACCTTTCTTATAATGACTTTGAAGGAGACATTCCCAGCGATGGAGTTCTCACAAATCTCTCTTCTTTCCATTTTGAAGGAAACAAGTTGTGTTTGCTTTCCTCATGTAAGACTTGAGGCCATAGAAGAAAGTTCGTATTTTACATCACCTTAGCTATTGTGGTGATATTACTATGTTTCACGATTGGCTTGCTGTTGTGTGTAAGGAGGAGAAAAAAACAGAGGCAGCAGCATCATTTGAAATGGCAGAGCCATATCATCCAATGGTTTCTTATCATGAGCTTCATAAAGCCACCGGGGACTTCAGCCAAGAAATTTACTTGGAACTGGAAGCTTTGGTCGGGTGTGTAAAGGCTATCTTGGTGAAGTGAATATCAACACTGTTGCGGTAAAAGTAGTATATACTTTAAGGGCAAGATCCTTGAAGAGTTTCTTTGCTTAATGTGAGGCTTTGAAGAATGTAAGGCATTGAAATCTAGTTAAGCTAATTACATCATATCCTAGTATATATTTCAAGAACAATGAATTTCTGGCTTTGGTTTGTGAGTTCATGCCTAATGAAAACTTGCAATTCTGGATCAAGGGAAAGATAAAGCATGCACATGGGAATGGGTTGAATCTTTTGGAGAGACTGAACATTGCCATTGATGTTGCTTGCGCATTGGTTTATCTGCACAATGACACTGAAACTGCTATTGTGCATTGTGATTTGAAGCCAAGCAATATTCTTCAGTGTGAAGATATGACTGCAAAGGTGGGTGATTTTCGATTGGCTAGACTGTTGATTGGAAGACCAACTAATCAAGTCTCAATAAGCTCCACTCATGTCCTCAAAGGTTCAATCGGCTACATACCTCGAGGTATAGCAACTTGATGTTTTTATCTGGGTATCTTTAATAAAATCAAACAAATTAAATGCATTTGATCTTTACTTGCCCCTCTTCATGAGCCTCATCAATGTAGTTGTTGCTCTTACGTTTCACTAACATAAATGCAGAGTATGGATGGGGAGAAAGGACATCAGTAGCAGGAGATACATACAGTTTTGGGATTGTATTGCTAGAGCTCTTTTCTGGGAGGAACCCAACAGATGATGGCTTCACAGGTGGCCTGAGCTTAACAACATGGGTTCAATCAGCAATCCCAGACAAGATTGTGCGAGTCATAGACCCTCAGCTTCTATCACACACTTTTGACAATGACCTTGCTCATAAAGGTCCAAAGCTGCAACTGATTGATTGTGTGACTACAATTCTGAGAGTTGGTTTATCCTGCACTGCAGATTATCCAGATGGACG
Organism: Prosopis cineraria; assembly: GCF_029017545.1. NCBI lineage: Eukaryota > Viridiplantae > Streptophyta > Magnoliopsida > Fabales > Fabaceae > Prosopis > Prosopis cineraria. The sequence goes on along the minus strand of NW_026557074.1, from coordinate 26,760 downwards.
CCTTAACGTGAAGGATGTTGTTGCAAAATTGAAAAATGTCAGAGACATTCTTTCGAAACTCAACGAGAACATTTGCTCCAAGCATTAGTTTCATTGTTGTTGGAAGTAGTAAATTTAAATATAATGTCTTTAAGGATTGCAAGAGTCTCGTAGTTATACAAAGTTTATGAATCTCAACGTGCTTAGAAATATGTGATGTATGGTTGTTAGTAACTTCAATAAAATATATAGGAGGATGTTTAAGGGTAATGAAAATTAGCATAAAGTGACCAAGTGTTTTGTGTTTTGTGAGAGTGGAGTTATAGTAAGAGTGAAATTACAGTTATGGAAGTAATATTCGTGTTTTCCAAGCTAGCAGTTGAATATGCGTTTCTATTAAATGATTACTTGCCTCCTTGGTTTCTATTTATTCTCTGAACCCAAAAGGAGAAATGCCCTAATCATTAAGTTATATGAAAATGAATCAAAAAGTTGCTTAAAATATCATGAATTTAGCAAAGAAATTGTGTCTGTGATTTGTGAATGTATATTACATGGGACATTCCACCATTAAAGTATCATTTGAGTTAAGTGGTTTAGTGTCTTTTTCTATATTAAAAAAAAAAAAAACAGTTCTTATTACCCAAAGAAAAAGGAAAAAGATTGTTTATTGTTCTAGTAAGAAAGAGAAGCTCAGGCTCATCAGTATCGATGTGCATCATTGAGTCTAGTAAGAGACACTTTCATCTTTGACTTATTTAGCACGTCAGTGGAGATTTTCAATTGAAAACCTCTGCTGTGCACTCCAATGCATGATATTAAAATCCAATCTGGGTGCTTAGTCGGTCAAGAGCTTAGGACGGGGCCGATTGGGTTGCTCTGCCGATTCTCTGGATGAAGGCCTTATGATGAAAGATATGCTGTTCTGAAGTTAAAAACTGTTAGATATAATCTTTCCCAACTCAATCAGAAAAAGAGCTATTCAGAGAATTACTAGTTTCATTGAGAGTGAAGTATTGCTAGCTAATGAACCACATAGCTGGATATGCATTTCTATTACATGAATTGATGCTTCCTTTGTTTCTATTTATTCTGTAAAACCACAAGCAAAGCAGTTGAAAAACACAACTGGCATTGGAAACTACTAAAAGCATATATGTAGTTTTGTTGTTCATATGTATTTTTGAATAAAATATAATATCAATACATGTCATAATGAAGATCTGCATAAGAATACAATCTTAAACGCCACTTGTCCCGGTGCAGCTAAAGAATTTCGACCCTTGCACCCTGAGATTTTGTTTGAAATGAGAGGAAAAAAAAAACAGGGAAATTGAAAAAATTAGGAGAGAAAACTATATTTAAAAAAACATCTTCATCTTTGTTCATCCTTAATTTCCCCTTGGAAAGGGAGAGAAAAAAAATTTAATGATAAGGAGAGAAAATATTTTTTTCTACTTTTCTTCCCTTCCTGTTTTATTCCAATTCCAAACGGAGGGTTAGAGTTATCACATTCTTGTCATATTATTCAATATGATAGAATTAAATCATATAATTAAATCTTACATAATATGTTATCCAAGTAATGATATTATAAAAAACAATATAATATAAATATCACGTAGCATTTCACTTGTGATGACGAATGTGAGACTTATTATAATGCTATTACAAAATATTATATTGAGTCTGTTTTATAATTTGACCATGGTTTATATCATATGTTATATCAATGATGAAGCGCAATAATAGGTTCTTTGCTCCTTAAAATGAAATTTAAAAAATAAAAATATTTTTTAAATAAATTTGTTCAAACGGTTGAATTTTAAAAATAAAAAATCAAGGTGTTATAAAATAATGATGATGATGATGATGTAAATAAAATAAACTATAGAGCAATACTTTTTCTCGACCTATTAAAAAACAACCATTAAATGGAATGATAAATGAACTTGACTGATAATGCAATGTGAAATGGAAAAATCTGTCGAAAGGAAAATCCACTAGAAGAGATACATGCGCGTTGCTCTACACTACTGCGCAGACTTTCACAAATTGCTCAGTCAATGGATTTTGTCGCTTAAATTTAGAAGAGCCACGTCTAACCTCAGAAAAGTGGGCATTGAATTCACTATGTTTCGTTTGGTATCTGAAAATATTTTTAATAAAAATAAAATAAAAATAAATATGAAAATGAAAATGAAGGTGAAAGTAAAATGAAGGTGAAAGTAAGTTTTAAAAATATGTTTGGTATGTACATGAAATTATAATTTATTTTTATTTTATATATATATATATATATATTATATAATCAATATACTAAAATACCCCTGTTAATTTTTTTTAATTATGATATACTTTTTATTTAATATATACATTTATATAATCAATTTACTAAAATACCTCTATCTATTTTTTAAATTATGATATATTTTTTATTTAATATATGCATTTATATAATTAATTTACCAAAATATCCCTATCTATTTTTTTATTATGATATACTTTTTTATTTAATATGTGCATCTATATAATTAATTTACTAAAATATCCCTGTCAATTTTTTTAATTATGATATATTTTTTATTTAATATATGCACTTATATAATTAATTTACTAAAATACCCCTATCTATTTTTTTAAATTATGATATACTTTTTTATTTAATATATGCATCTATATAATTAATTTACTAAAATACCCCTGTCAATTTTTTTAATTATAATATATTTTTTAATTTAATATATACATTTATATAATTAATTTATTAAAAAACTTTCAATTTATTTCAATGATCAAATAATTTCATAATTGAAGTTATTTTTGTCAGAAAAAATTTGCTTCCATGAAACCCATTCATTTTCATGGACGTTATAATGAAACCCAATTCAACCTATTTTGATGGATTTCATTTCAACATGAAAATTCATTTCATGCATACCAAAAAAAAAAGTGTGAATTACAATTTCATTTTCATTTCTAAGTCTCCATTTCCGACGTGCCAAATGGGGCATAAGAGTTTTGGCCCCACAAAAAAAAAGAATTTACTAAGAGTTACTGTATTATTTTCAACTTGTTATATTATTCATATTAATTTTGGATGTGTAACATTTTTTCATATAATTATATAACTGACTTATATTTGAATATTGTTATGTATAGTTGAAAGTAGTTTTTTTTCAAAAACATTTGTTGTATTCATATAGACTCAAGCTGGAGACTTCATACTTAAACAATTAAAACCTATTATACTAGGATCACCGTGACGAGCCAAATTTTATTGTAAGTTTTTATTTAGAAATAAATTGTTCATGTTTGATTTACATCCTAAGATTTTTCTCCAACGGTTGGAATAGCTTGCCAAGTCAATATTGGGCAGCGGCATAACTTTAAGTGACCATTTCGCCAGGTGCTAATGTCGGCACCTTCATCTTGACGTGTTCACCACATCGATGGAGATTTTTCTTGTTCATGAAGCCAGATGAGATAATTAAACGAAAAAGACAGAGATTAAACTACTTGAATAGTGTACTTGGATATATGTCATCTCTTCCAATAGCCACCTTCAAAACCACATATATTCACAAAATATTTCATGCCAAATTCATCGTTAAATTTAAGAAGAATAACAGTTAGGTCTCAAAAAAATAAATTAATAATAGCTAAGTCCTGATAGAATTCTCTACAAAATAAATTATAAAGATTAATTTAAATAATTACAAACAAAAATTTCTATTACAATCTAAAATTTACATTTAATATTTAAATACTTATTTAAAATTACAACTTTTGAATTTATAATAATTTTGATTGATATTTTTAACTTATTTTTTAAAAAAATTGTCAAAGATTTAACTGGTGTTAAGTCAATATTTTATGACTTTGTACAAAATTTTGGACGGGATAGACTGATTTGAATTTTTTTAAAAAAAAATTTCCTTTTTGAGCTTGAAACCACATCATTTTGAGTAGAAAAAATAGCTATATGTCATTTTTGATCTAGTATATAATTTATACATAAATGTTCCATTTATTTGTAAATTAAAGTCCTTTTATTTAATATTGTTCTTTTCTAGGTTATAGATGAATATTTTTGTTAAATTATACTATTTTAATCACACATGGGTTGACCCAATTTAACCAAGCATTGATTCTTGAAACAGGGCAGTGCCTCAAACTTCAACATATCTTTGCTATAATGTCACCCACCCCCCCACCCCTAAGGGGCACTGCCTTTTGCGCAACAGCACGTAGCAGATGCAGAAGTTTTTCTTTGGGAGATTTTTTAACTTCCATAAAGCTACACTAGTTTTTGCCTAATCGATTAATTAAGCAAAACAAAGACAAACATAGTTCCCCTATACATTCCAATGCTGGAAACTAACATTTCATGGATGAGAGGATTTAGTTTAAGATGAAAATGACAGATTATTCAGTACTTGAATAGCATACGTACTTGGATATTTATAAGGTTAAGCACTTGAAGGATGCCACCTAACTCCACTAACAACGCAGTTTCCAGCAACGATGGAGTTTCCTCATAAATCCCTCAATACAATTTACCCTGGAGAGTGTAGATCACAAATATCAGCATGTTATTTGTTCAAAATCGTTAACTAACCCATCAACATCATCATGAGGTTGTCAATAGGGAGAATTTCACTTGAGCTCTTTTCTGGGAAGATCCCATAACAGATGATTGCTTCACGGGTGGCCTAAGCTTAGCAAGATGAGTTCAACCAGCATTCTCGAGACAAACCTAGCCTATCACACATTTGCAGGTTCTCTGGATGGAATATGCTGTTGTGAAATTAATACTGTCAGAGATAATACTTCCCAACTCAATCAGAAAAAGAGGTATCCAGAGAATTATTAGTTTTATTAAGTTCAATTTTGTTGAGAGTGAAGTATTGCTCGCTAATGAAGCACACAGATGAATATGCATTTCTATTACATGATTATTACATGCTTCCTTTGTTTCTGTTTCTTCTGTAAACCCACAAGCAAATTAAAGCAGTTGGGGGAAAAAACCATCTGACATTGGAAACTACTAAAAGCATATATGCAGTTTTGTAGTTCATACGTATTTTTGAATAAAATATAATATAAATACATCCCATGATGAAGATCTGCAAAAGAATAAAATCTTAAACGCTACTTGTCCCATTGCAGTTAAAAAATTTGGACCCTTGTACCTTGAAGTTTTGTTTGAAATTGGAAGAAAACAGGTAAAGAGAGGAAATTAGAAGAGAAAGCTAGATTAAAAAAAAAAAAACATTTTTCACCCTTGTGTTTTTGCTAATTTCCCCTTAGAAAGGAGAAAAACTTTTTTTTTTGGGGGCGGGGGACTTAATGATAAGTAGGGAAAATGTCTTTTTATTTTCTAGTTTTATTCCCTTCCTTTTCTTTCCAATTCCAAACGGAGGGTTAAAGTTATCACATTCTATCATATTATTCAATATGATAGAATTAAATCATATAATTAAATCTTGCATAATATTTTATCCAAGTAATGATATTATAAAAAACAATATAATATAAATATCGCATAGCATTTCAATTGTGATGATGAATGTGAGACTTATTAAATGCTATTACAAAATATTTTATTGAGTCTGTTTTATAATTTGATCATGGTTTATATCATATGTTATATCAATGATGAAGTGCATTAATAGGTTCTTTTTTCCTTAAAATGAAATATAAAAAAAAAAGATAACAAATATTCTTAAATAAAAAATCAAGGCATTATAAAATGATGATGATGATGGAAATACAGTAAACTATAGAGCAATAACCTTTCCCGACCTAACAAAAAACAAACCATTAAAAGAAATGGTAAATGAACCTGTCTGATAATGCAATGCGAAATGGAAAAATCTGTCAAACGGGAAAATCCACTTGGAGAGATACATTAATGTTGCTCTCCAGTGCCGCGCCGACTTTACAAATTGCTCAGTCAATGAATTTTATCACTTAAATTTAGACGACCCACATCTCACCTAAGAAAAGTACGCATTGAATTCACTAGGAGGTATTATTTTCAACTTGATCCTATTATTTATGTTAGTTTTTGACAATCCAACTTTTTTTATATAACTATATAACTAAATTAAATTTAAATATCGTTGAGTTTAATTATAAATAATTCTCTCAAAAACATTTTCTACATCTACACAAACTTGAACTCGAGATTTTATACTCAAGCAGTCATAGCCCATTCTATTAGGATTAACACCTATTGGCAACGATTCAAATTTTATTGTAAATATTTATTTAAAAATAGATTGTTCATATTTGATTTCAGTGATAAAATGTACATCATATCCTAAAGATTTTTCTCCAACAGTTCGAGTAGCTTGCCAAGTCAATATGTGCAGCGACATAACTTTAAGGGACCATTTTGCCTAGTACTAATGTCGTCGAATGATTTGTTCACCACATAGATTTTTTCTGAGAGGTAGGTATTTAGGCCAATTTGAATGGGTTCAAAAAATCTTAAATCCTAACTTGTAAGTTTGAAATATTTTTTTTTATTCCAAGCTTATTTGAACCGCTTGAAAGCTTCGCCCAAATACCTGACTTCTTTTTTATTATTAATAAAATAATATTAAAATAAGATTAAAATTGAAAATATTAATTTTTATTTATAAAAACTAAAATTAAATTAAAAATAAAATAAAAGAATATTAGGAAAATTAATCATTTGATCCTTATAGTTGTAATTTAGTTATAACTCAACTCCTGAATTTTGACTCATTATAACCAAGTCCCTAAAGTTTTGACTCGGTTGTAAATTAATTCCTGAACTTTGCCTCTTACAATTTAGTCCCTAAAGTTTCAACTTCTTCAATATTGATCTCTATATTTTAAAAAATAAAATTATAAAGATTAAAAATATTTTAAAATTTATTACTAATATTTTAAATTATTAAACCCTTTTAATCTTTATAAATATTAAAATTTTAAAATATTTTTAATTTTTATAATTTTATTTTTTACAAAATATAGGAACTAATATTTAAAAGGTTAAAATTTCAAGAACTAAATTGCAAGACGCAAAATTCATGAACTAATCTATAAGCAAATTAACACTTCAGAGACTAAGTTATAACAAATCAAAATTGAGATATTGAATTACAACTAAGTTAAAACTACAATGACCAAATGATTAATTTTTTCAAGAATATTTAATAATTTAGGTAATCGGGCTAGTTTGAATAAACTTGAAAGTCCAAAGGGTTAGCGCCAGGTTTAGCTATATATGCTTTTTTTTTATTACATGTTTGGGCATTTTAAACCCGATCTAAATAAGTTCGGATTGTCCAAATTGCCGACTCTATTTCTTTCTCATAAAGATAGATGAGAGAATTAAATGAAGAAGACAGAGATTAAACTACTTGAATAATGTAATCCCTCTTATCCTTATTGTAAGACAATTTCAACTATTTAAAGAAAGTTAGTTTTTTTTTTATATCATAAAAAAAAAGAGAGAGATGTACTTCATTTTTTATCCTTGATTTTTAATAATGATATAACTACATTAAATATTTTTACATTAATCAAGAAAGAATAAAATTAAAAAAATGATTTAAATATTATAAGGTGTTCTACATTTTAAACTAAAAATTACTTTTAAAATATGTTCTATAAATAAAATCAGAGGAAATACTTGGATACATGTCAACTCTTCCAATAGCCATCCTCAAAACTGTATTAACAAAATATTTCATGCCACGTTAAACATTAAATTTACACATCAATATTTATACGTATATATCTACTTTCTCTTATATTTATTATAAGACACCTTCTAAAAAAATTCATTAGTCCTTAATATAAATCACATAGAGGATTATTAATGAATATTTTTCAATTTTATCCTTGCTGCAAATTACTACAAGGAAAATTTGATTCTAATTTAGTATCCCTATATCTCCTCGAATATTGTGTTTCTCTCTCTTTAATAAAGATAAAGTAAGAATTTTTATAAATTTTAAGACTAATTAAATGTGTTATTAACTGTCTTTTCTTAGGATAACGTGGTTAAAAGTAACTTATGATAAGGATTAAAGGAAATACATGAGTACATAATCCTAACCACTTGCATGTCACGCTCACATACATATACTGATATACAGGCAATAAATCCTGTGAAGTGGTGGGAAACTTCTGAATGAGTTTGAATTATATTGAGATCGTTCCACATCTCGAACACTCACGTTTTTGAACTTGCCACGCAGTCAGAGTGGAATAGTCATAGAGCAGTTGAGAAGTTGAGCCCACTTGGAGGATTGCATGAACACTATATAATGAATATCGAAAAACTTCATGCCATCTATACAAATCAAAAGACCAATTATGGGCTTCTTTTCTCAACAGTCGCTTCATTTTGCATTATATATTTTTCCTTTAGTTATTCACATCCTTTTTCTCGGTATATCATCATCAACCGCTCTAGACATCACCACTGATAAAGAAGCTTTGATCTCATTTAAGTATCAGTTGAGTGATATTGATCCTCCTCACCCTTTATCTTCTTGGAACCACAGTTCATCAACCCCCTGCAACTGGTTTGGGGTAACCTGTGACAAGCTTCGTCAGAGAGTTACAGGGTTAAATCTTTCAGGCTTAAGACTCTCAGGCCAGTTGAGTCCTAGTATTGGTAACCTCTCTTTTCTTGAGTGCCTCAATTTGCAGGAAAACCAATTCACAGGAGGGATTCCTGAGCAAATTGGCCATCTGGTTCTGTTAAGAGCTCTAGACTTGAGTTCTAACAGAATGGAGGGTATGCTTCCTTCAAACATCACTTGCTTGACGAAGCTTGTCACACTCGACTTATCTGCAAACAATCTAGCCAGCCAAATTCCTCAAGACATTGACAGCTTGACAGAGCTTCAAGTCTTGAGATTGAAAAGCAATAGATTGTATGGTGCAGTTCCACCAACTCTAGGGAATATTTCATCACTCACAAATATCAGTTTTGGCACAAACAGTCTAAGTGGTGGGATTCCCAGTGAATTAGGCAGGCTCCAGAACTTAATTGAGCTTGATCTCACTATTAACAATCTCACTGGGACTATTCCTCCTTCTATCTATAACTTATCTTCCCTAGTTGACTTGGCTATAGCTGACAACGATTTTTGGGGTGATATTCCTCAGGATGTTGATAAAAAACTTCCAAAACTTCTAGCGTTCAATATCTGCTTTAATAGATTCGCAGGTAGAATTCCTGGGTCTTTGCACAATCTTACCAACATCCAAGTTATCCGTATGGCTTCAAACCTTTTGGAAGGAACAGTGCCACCAGGTCTTGGAAATCTTCCATTCCTTCGCATGTATAATATAGGATATAATAGGATAATAAGCTCAGGGGACAGAGGTCTAGACTTCATTACTTCATTGGCAAACAACACCCTCTTGAATTTTCTTGCAATTGATGGCAATAGGTTGGAAGGTGTAATTCCAGAGACCATTGGAAATCTCTCCAAGGTTCTCTCAAAATTATACATGGGAGGGAATCGTTTGCATGGAAATATTCCCCCCTCGATTGGAAATCTTAGCGGCTTGAGTTTATTAAACTTGAGTCACAATGCACTCTCAGGAGAGATTCCTTTTGAGTTAAGCCAGCTGAAGGAAATGCAAGAGCTAAGTGTGGCTGGGAATCCGTTATCAGGAAGTATTCCAAACTCCCTTGGCAGTCTCCAAAAGTTGAATAGTATTGATTTGTCAAGCAATGAGCTTGTCGGTGAAATACCATCAAGTTTTGTGAATTTTAAGAACATCCACTTCATGGACTTATCTAACAACAAGCTCAATGAAAGCATGCCTAGAGAAGTACTCAGTCTCTCAACTCTAACCACTGTTTTGAATGTTTCTAAGAACCTTTTAAGTGGATATTTGCCTCAAGAAATAAGGAGTTTGATCAAAGTTTCTACCTTGGACTTTTCTGACAAACTTTTAGTCGGTGAAATCCCGAGCTCAATCAGCAACTGTCTAAGCCTAGAAAATCTATTTTAGCACGAAATAAGCTTTCTGGTCTTATTCCAAAAGCTCTTGGAAGCATCAGAAGCTTGGCAATTCTTGACCTTTCCTCCAACCAACTCTCAGGATCCATTCCTGTTGAACTTCAAAATCTAAATGCCCTCAGGTTTTTGAACCTTTCTTATAATGACTTAGAAGGAGTCATTCCCAGTGGTGGAGTTTTCAAAAATATATCTTTCCATGTTGAAGGCAATAAGAAACTGTGTTTGCTCTCCTCATGTGTTACTCAAGGCCATGGAAGAAAGATGCTCCTAATTTATATCACCATAGCTATTGTGGTAACATTGATACTATGTTTCACTGTTGGCTTGCTGTTGTATGTGAGAAGCAGAAAAACAAAGGCAATAACACCACTTGAAATGGTAAAGCCATATCATCCAACGGTCTCTTATGATGAGCTTCGACGAGCAACTGGAAACTTCAGCCAAGAAAATTTACTAGGAATTGGAAGCTTTGGTTCAGTCTATAGAGGCTATCTTAGTGAAGAGAATGTTGTCGCTGTAAAAGTCCTAGATACTTCAAGATCAAGCTCCTTGAAGAGTTTCTTCGCAGAATGTGAGGCTTTAAGGAATGTAAGGCATCGAAATCTGGTTAAGCTAATCACATCATGTTCTAGTATAGACTTTAAGAATAAGAAATTTCTGGCTTTGATTTATGAGTTCATGTCTAATGGCAACTTGGAAGATTGGATCAAGGGAAAGATGAAGCACGCAAATGGGAATGGGTTGAATCTTTTGGAGAGACTGAACATTGCTATTGATGTTGCTTGTGCAATGGAATATATGCACAATGGCAGTGAAACTCCTATTGTACATTGTGATTTGAAGCCTAGCAATATTCTTTTGGGTGAAGATATGACTGCAAAGGTGGGAGATTTCGGATTGGCTAGGCTTATGATTGAAAGACCAACTAATCAAGTCTCAATAAGCTCCACTCATGTCCTAAGAGGTTCAATCGGCTACATTCCTCCAGGTATAGCAACTTCCTATTTTTATCTGGGTGTCTTGAATCAAATCCTTAATGCATGCAAATTTGTTGGATCTCTATTTTCCCCCTCTTCACAAATCTCATATATACATTGTAGAGCTTTTTCTAGGGAGGCCAATACATATTCTAGAATTTACTCTGGTGATCACTACAATTTTGGTTTTTAATTGATTCTCATTCCATATAGTTTAAACTTAAATTTAATTGAGATGGTCAACTATGTATCTGAACACTTTCATTATGCATAATTGAAGTCAGATCACTTGACATCACATCGCAGTGTAGATTTTACTTCATCATCTACCTTGTCTAACTTATTTGACATGAATCATGCATATTCAAAGCAGCAATTGGTATATAGCTAGTAAGCGAACTCCACCAAATTTAATAGCACACTGATGGAAGTTTAACAAAAATCGAACTAAAAGTTAAGGGAAACTTTAGAGACTAATGAAGTAATCATTTAGCATTTTGTAATTGCTTGTCTCATGCTTTACTGACATAAATGCAGAGTATGGTTGGGGAGAAAAACCATCAATACCAGGAGATGCATACAGTTTTGGAATTATGCTGCTAGAGCTCTTTTCTGGGAAGAGCCCAACAGATGATAGCTTCACAGGTGGTTTGAGCTTAACAAGTTGGGTGCAATCATCATTCCCAGACAAGACTTTGCAAGTCATAGACCCTCAGGCTTCTATCACACATTTTTCACAATGGCCTTGCTGGTGAAGGTCCCATTCTACAACTTGATAGTGTGATTGGAATCCTGGGAGTTGGGTTATCCTGCACTACCGATTCTCCAGATGGACGCCTTAAGATGAAAGATGCTGTCACAAAATTAAAAATTGTTAGAGATAATCTTTCCAAACTCGATCAATAGCCCTTCTGAGCAATTGCTTTTAGTTAGCTGAATTGTACTGACAGTGAAAAAATGATCATTGTTGAAGCAAGCAGTTGAATATGCATTTCTTTTTGTTTTTTAGAAGCTAGCAGTTTAATAAGCATCTTGTAAACTACTGAAACTGAAAGCATCCTGTTTTTATATCTCTAAACATAAGCAAAGGAACAACATATAAAACTTAAAAATTACATGAAACATTAATAGAAATCTGACAGTCAGATTGGTAGGAGTTCGACTAACAAATCACGAATAAAAGAAAATACAGTTTTCAATCAGGTGGAAAACTAAAGAGACTCATTTTTTGTAAATCATACGAAACAAGACATTTAATTTTGAACAGATTTTTCGATCTTGATGCGAAATCAAAGAGTGATCACATCGATATCTTCATTAGATTGTTTTATTAAAAATTAACAGAATAGGTCATGTTCCAATGTTCTTCATATTGCCACAATAGAAAGATAAATAAACCTGAAGGTGTTCAGCGATTGAAGCAAGCAATTGTCGTGGCCCTGCTTCGTGGTCTGGTTAAATGTGTTCAGCCGGAGGACGGAAACAAGAATTCGTTTTTAATTTTTAAGAAAAATTAGAAGTTGTATGAGGTTTAAATTTTAATTTTAGCAATACAGAATGGTAATTACTGTAATTGAGAAAAATTAGAGAGAGATTTTTAGAATTTGATCTCTTTGAAAGGAGAATAGCGGGGATGAAACAAAAATAAAAAAAGAAAAAATAACTACACCGTCGCCTGAGAGATTCGAACTCTCGCGGGCAGAACCCATGTACTTAGCAGGCACACGCCTTAACCACTCGGCCAAAGCGACGATGGTTGATCATTCACTTTACAAATTATAGTAATTAAAAAATTTTATAATCCACACAACTACCAACTAGTTTTTTGCCCCCTTTTATAATAAATTAATGATGAAAAATGGTTTGGACAAAGAAAATGATGAATAAAATAAAACATAGATTGAATGTTGTTGATTAAAACTGTTGAAGGGGCAAACCATCATGCATCATTATTTTTGGCGTTCGTTATTTGTCTTCCACAAACTACACAATCGCATGGCTTTCTTTAAAAGTAACAAAAAAGTGTGAGATTCATTATTGATTCCTCTCTAAATCCGATAAATAATTACTGTTTGGGATGAGAACTTGATAAACTATATAAATCGATAGAATAAGTGATGCAGCCATTAATTTGTCTTCGTGTGGCCTAGCAAATCAAAGGAACTTTCGTTATCTCAAAGACCAGTTAAAATGTTGCAATTAATTAGTTACACTAATTTGGTCACCAATTAGGTCAATCGTTGATGGGCTTCAAATATAATTCACCAAATCACATAACATTGTAATGTCATAAACGGGTTCCTCTACGCAAGTTAATCACCAATTTGGCAATTTGCACATTCGTTTGGACTTTCTCTTTGGAAATATCCTACTCCCCTGGTCCCAAATTATGAAATACAAATTGGACGAAATCTTGTATACAAATAAATATTATTAAATACAGTTGATGAATTTATTTTTTCGAAACAAAAATATAAATTTTTAAAAACATCCTTCATAAAATGAAAATTAAATAAAAAGAAAAAGAATAATATTAAGATAAGTCTATTTAATAAAACATTAAATCTTTTTAAAATATTTTCTATTTCGAGACGCCTTATCTCTCCCAAAAATATCTCATAATTTAATATAGAGAGAGTATTTAATACTTGACCCTGCACTCTCAACACTTGTCTTTATCAATATAATATACTCCCCTTGTCCTAATTAAAAAGTAGAGAATAATTTTTGTTTATTTATAAGTTATCTCATTAATTTTTTAATTGTAAGTTTTTCTTGTTACTCCTATTAAATGTTGGTTAAAAAATATATCATTAAAGCATTTGCATTTAATAAGAATAAAATTAGAAAGTTATTAGTTGCATCAATGTGAACACGGAATAATAGATTAATAGGTGAAAGTTGTTGCTTTTCTCTACTTATTTTTTAAAGAGCTGTTCAAACACAACATAACTTTTTTGTTAAGAAAAATTAATCTTTTAGTCTTCCAACTTTTAAATCATTTGTAACTCAGTTCCTCAGCAAGTACTCAGTTCTTCAGCTATGACTCGCCTATAACTTAGTCCCTCAACTTTTGAATCACTTACAAATTAGTCCCTTAACTTTTATTAATTTTTTTCATATTAACTTATATCTCACATCAGTGAGCAAGAGGAAGGTATTTTAAAATAATATATAAGCATTTTTTATCCCTCTTATTGACAAGAAATTTTTAGAAAAAAATAAAAAATAAAGACCGAGGTGAATCAAAAGTTGAGGGATTGAGTTGCAACGAGTTATAGTTGAAAGACTGAGTTACAAGTGAGTTAAAACTTAAAAGATTAAAAGATTAATTTTCCCTTATTACAAACAATTTCACACACTATAAAAAGGTCACGTGTTTATGGCGGCTTCATATCCAGTAACTCCAATATTATCTTACCATTATCTTATCAGTTCTATTATTTCAATCATGCGAAACAAAGAAAATACTACGATGGAGATTATTGCGATGATGGGCAACCTAGGTGACATGGTGGTGAAGATGGTCGTGTTCGTGGTTGTCCAAGCTTTGGTGTATCTCATTATTTCCAGCTCCTCAGACATCTTCTCCGACAATAAGCAGAAGAGATCTGACAGCTTCAAGCTTGCCCGGAGTGCAAGTATTTGCAGGATTCTCGCCGTGTTTGCTGATTTTCCGTCCGAAGGAGAACCCTCTCCTAGGTCTCTGCGAAGTGCAAAGTGCAGCACTAAATCATCAATCTCCACTGAGTAATTATATTGAAGATCAATGATATTGATTATGTGTGTTTCAGTGTTTGATTTCCCAGCAACATGGGATTATAACCTCGTTGGTTGATGTTGTAATATGCGAATCATTGGTTAATGCTAAGATTGTTTCCTTCTTTCATACTTTGCATGTAAAATATAGTTTGATCACAGTTTCAATATCGTTATAGTTCACAACCGTCGCCAGAAATAGTTCCCTTAAATTAAATAAATGACCAGATGCATATGGGCCCAAGCCCCAACGGTAATTGGGCTATAGTTAAGAAAAAATTATTCGGTTAAAAGTTATAAAGTATATAGTTGAGATATTGTTAATCATACTCAAATATGTAATACTCAATGTATCTCTAATGATGATTAAGTGAATGACACAGAAGTTTCCCATCTTCGTTTCCGTCCCTGCTATGATATCTTGCATGGTATTGAAGCCCCATCTTCATTATGATCCTTCTTCGCTTTCTCACTATTCATCTCTGATCATCATTATCCACGGCGTCTATTCCAACCACACCGGTTTTGGCAACCACTCGTGCACAAATCGTTCTACAACAAGCGAATTTACGTGATACGAGTCGATAACAATTTTCTGCTATGGAAATTAACAGCAAAGTATATTTGATGGTAAAACAGCATAAACTTTATCAAATTCTTGAAGCTGCACTGCTTATATTCCTCCTACCTCTATTCAAGACAATCAAGGTTGTAAAGTCCCGAAAATCAGCGTGTTTGGAAAGTCAATTTAATCAATTTTTTCCAAAAAAAATCAATTTTTTCCAAAGCCGGAAGAGTATGCTTCCGCGTTCAAGGCATTGGGACAAATTATTAAAAAAAAAAAGCTCAAAAAAATTATAAAAAAGATACAAAATTTAATAAAAATAAAACCAAACTCTTTTATCTTCTCTTTTTTTAAAATAAAATTCAAACTTTAAATTCTTAAAAAAGTTACTAACATAAGTTCCTGTCAACCACCACCTTCCATTTAGTACTTATTATAAAATTAATTTAAATAAAATATTAATTGGTAGAGAAAAATAAATTTAATTTAATTTAAAATTGAGTATCATTACAAATATTGTTACAAAAGTGCAAAGAGAGAGAGATTTTTGTCATTTGTTACATTGCTATATTTTTCATGTTGTCAAAATTTTAAGGCAATACTTAACATCTTCATCAAATATAACTCATATCTATGATGTCATTAAAAATTAATTTATATATTTTTTTATCTTCATTAGTGATTATAAAATTAATGTTTGGCATTTAAAAATTAAATCTTTCTATTCTATTAAATTTATTTAAATTAAGATATATTGAGTTACTTATTTACGTAAATTTAAATGTTAATATTAATGTAATTTAAATTTTTTAATTAATTAGATATGTAATTTAAATAATGTATTTTACTCTTAAATAAAACATAAGATTTTTAATAATATTAGATAGAAATTTATTAATAATTTAATTTTGAACAGCAATACAGTTAGAATTGATTTTGAATAAATATCCAAATATCTTCAATTTTATTAAAATTAATTTTAAAAAAATAGTATCCAAATAAATTACGTTATAATATAATAAATCATGATTAAAATATATTATTTAATTAATTATTTTTATAATCTATTATATTTAACTGAAATTCAGATGAACACGTTGTCCATTATGAGTTCATCGATTTTGCCAGATATTATCAGTTTTGACACCGCTACACAAGGGAAAATCATCGTGGAAGCATTCAAAATACACTAAAGTCCCATGAATTCATCAAATAGCTACCAGATCCCAAGGGATTTAAAGGTGAATAAGTCTAAAAATGAAATTACTAATTTGTCCTTTACCAGTAAAAAGGAAATTTTGCTTGAACGCAGATCCCACGAAACTCATGATTAGCGAGACTGAAGATTGATGCATATCCATGATTGTTGATCACGATAGGGTAATTTTTGCTTCCCCATATCCATGATTACTGTCATTGTCTTCATCTAAGTGACATGAGAGTGTTCATCCACAACTGCAGTATTTCATTGCGCGACAGAAAACAATACAGTGATTGTTGAGCGAGTAAATGATTTCTCATGCATTAATGATTTCATTATTGTTTAAGGGTAGGATAATGCTTTTTGGATATACCTACGATCATATGATTTGTATAGCTAATGTGTATGGATTCATCTGGTGCGACATTGATACGTTAAAAAATATCTGATATGAACAACTTTACATGTCAATAGTGTATTGTTGTGTTGTCAATATGCTATCGATAGTTGTCAATGCACTGTATTGTGCAGGATAACTTGTAAGAATGCTTATACCACCGAAAAACATGTATTATGTTATGTTTTTTTCATACAGGGGACATTTTATATACTATTCTCAAGCATGTGATGCATGCTTTTTTTGTTAAAAAATCTCTACCATGAAACAACATTGCTTCTTGTCAATAGTGGATAAATGCGTTGAAACATTATGTGGTGTTGGTTGACCTGTAAGATGGCAAGTTCTTCTGGAGAATATATATTATATTTTTTTCATATAGAGAACATTTTTAAAATTATGACCAATGAAGTATGCAATATGTTGGGAGGAGTGTTAGAACAAGAACAATAAAGAAACGGACAACGTATGAAGAGTTGACAAGAATGATATTGTCAAATGAGTAGCATATACATGCTCTTGTTTAGCATGGAAAATGAGTGGAATACCTTGTGTGCATGCATGTGCAGCAATCAACCAAGTTTATGGCAATGTGTATAATTTTGTGGATGAATGTTACAAGTTAACCGCTCAACAGAAGATATATGCCAACAACATGAGGCCGGTAGCCACACATGACTATCCATGTCTATAAGCATTGATGATGACAAATTTATTAACCCAAACCTGCTTGAAGCTACCAATGACTATAAGGCCTTCGGGTAGGCCAAAGCATAAAAGAAGAGAATCTCAAATCCAAAACAAAAGGGTTTATCATTGTGCAAGATGCCATGAGACTAGTCATACCTCCAAAACTTACAAAAATCCTAATCCATGCTAGAAAATATCAGAGACAAGTATACTTTTTTGTTATGTATTTGGAATTTATTTTTTTGTTTATTGCACCTAATGTATCAGCACTTGTCAATGAAAAATGTAGAGCTTGTCAATAAAGTGATAACTTGTAATCAATGACCAATGGCAAGTAGTCAATCGATTCTTGTAACTGGTTAATTTTTAAAGGGAATTATTGCACTTAATGTATCAGCACTTGTCAATGAAAAATGCAGAGCTTGTCAATAAATGATAACTTGTAGTTAATGGCCAACGACAAGTAGTCAACGGGTTCTTATAACTGGTTGATTTTAAAGGGAATAACAGCACTTAATGTATTAATACTTGTCAACGGTGAATGCATAGCTTGTCAATATAGTAATAACTTGCAGTCAATGGCCAATAGAAAGTGGTCAACAGGTTCTTATAACTAGTTGATTTTTAAAGAGAATAATAGTACTTAATGTTTCAACACTTATCAATAGTGAATGCATAGTTTGTCAATATAGTGATAACCACTTCTCAATTGCCAACAACAAATAATCAACTTGTAACTTGTTGATTTTTAAAGAGAATAACAGCACCTAATGTATCAGCACTTGTAAATAGTAAATGCATAGCTTGTCAATATAGTAATAACCACTTGTCAATTGCCAATGGCAAGTAATCAATAGGTTCTTGTAGTTTGTTAATTTTTAAGGAAATAACAGTATCTAATGTATCAGCACTAGTCAATAGCGAATGCATAGTTTATTAATAAAGTGAAAACCACTTGTCAATCACAGTTAGCTACTTGTCAACATTTAATTAATAAAACAAACTATTTGCCACATTTACAAACTTGTAATCACCATTCATAATAACATTGTTTAAGTTAATTACACAAAATAGGTTAATTATATAAAAGGACATGATTATCAATAAAGTTATATCTTAAAATTTTATCAATAATCTTCTATTTTCTCTTCTTCTTCCTTTTCTAGGATCTTTCTAACAAGAGCATAGCTTTATGCTCCTTCACGTTGTTACAATGACTCAATAGCTATCACAAGAATTCTATCTTCTTTTTATAGAGGTCATCCTACACAAATAAGTCATTCTTATGAGGGACAACAGAGATTTTGTAACAAAAGAAGCTTGCATCACATGCTTGAGAATAATATATAAAATGTCCCTTATATGAAAAAAAACATAACATAATACATGTTTTTCGGTGGTATAAGCATTCTTACAATCATCATGCACAATACAGTGCATCGACAACTATCGATAGCATATTGACAACACAAGAATACACTATTGACAACATGTAGAGTTGTTCATATCAGATATTTTTAACGTATCAATGTCGCACCAGATAAATCTATACCCATTAGCTATGCAAATTAAATGATCGTAGGCATACCCAGAAAGCATTATCCTACCCTTAAACAATAATGAAATTATTAACGCATGAGAAATCGTTTACTCACTCAACAATCACTGTATTATTTTCTGTCGCGCGATGAAATACTACAATTGCGGATGAACACTCCCATATCGCTTAGATGAAGACAACGGCAGTAATCATAGATATGGAGAAGCAAAAAATCCTACCGTGATCAACAATCATGGATATGCATCAATCTTCAGTCTCGCTGATCATGGGTTTCATGGGATTTGCGTTCAAGCAAATTTTCCTTTTTAATGGTAGAGGACAAATTAGTAATTTCATTTTTAGACTTATTCACCTTAAGTCCCTTGAAATCTAGTAGCTATTTGATGAATTCATGAGACTTCAGTGTATTTGAATGCTTTCACGGGACCTTAGAATGATTTTCCCCGCTGCACAAATTGGGCATCGATTTATGAAGTGTTTACACCAAAAGTTTTATTTTTCATTAGAAAATCAATCTCTATATACAAATAGCATCTTTCCAAAACTGAACATTAGAAAAAGAAATAGCTTTATAAAAATTTGAGAATTCATCTTGTATTAATAAGTAAAAAATTATGTTCAAAATATTGTTTTTTTCTTTTACTTTTTCTAAAAACAAAATATTCATTAAATTTTATTCAAAAGAATAACTTTCAATCGCTTGAAAACTGTTCAATTTTTAAAGAAAAATATGCTCAAAAAATTCAGTATTTTAATCTCTACAACTTTGTATTAGTCTAAAACATTACTTTTTAAAACCTAAAACAATAAATTACACTCTGTTCAACATAACTAACAAAACATACAATCAAAACTTTTAAAATTAATTTTTTTCTTTTTAAAATTAAGTAATAAAACTTTTATAAGACATCCCTATTCTTTTAAATATTTCAAATTTGGGGCAAACTTTCCACCATTCATAAGTCATTTTTTTTTTTCCTTTATAGGGTACCTTGTTTTTGTTAAAACAAAAGATAAAAAAAAGTTTCACCCCACAAGTTGTTAAGCATATTCATTGTCACATTTTAATTTTTAAATAATAAATAAATTATAAAATTTGGCTCTTATTGAGGATTTAAAAATAAAAATTTATATTATTTTGAGTTTTAAATTAAGAAATAAATTTGTATTTGAGGTTAATAATATGTTTAGATATTTAATTATGGATTAAAGTTGATCTGGAGCTATATAAAAGATATTTATTAGTTTAATTTAGGATATAATTTTAAAAAATATATATAAAAATATATATAATAAGAAAGTAAATAAATAAATTAAATATGATAATAAAATATGAAATAAAAAGGGAAGAATTTAAAAAAAAAAAAACAGAGAGAGAGAGCAGAAGCCGACTGGACGTTCGGACATGCATATATATATGGTATTGGGTTTTTTTTAAAAAAAAAAAAAAGAAAGAAGAAAGAAAGAGAGAAAGAGTGAAATGGAGGGGCTGTGGCTGTGGGACCCACACATCTATTTAATATTATATCCCCTGCCCCTCCTTCGTTTACACATTCGCGCAGAGAGAGAGAAATCGGCGTCTTTTTCTTCTTCTCCACTCCAGTCCGCGTCCGCCATTTTCAAGTGAATATTTTAAGTTTTCAGATTATTTGAATGCTCAAACCACTCCTAATCCTAAAACTCTCTTCTCCACAAAATTAATCTTATGTGATAAGAGCTTTTTAATGGTATAAATATTGAGGGCAGCAAAGCAAATTTAAGGATTAAAGCTTTCCTATAGGATGGTTATTAATATAAAATTTAATAATTTAAATGAGTGTTAAGGTTATCAGGCGTGTAATAATGCTATAAATATTTTTATAACGCTAAAATTTAAATTTAAATTTTTTGAGTTAACGTCTAAATCTAAATCATATAGTTAAGTTTATATTGACTCTGAGATGTTGGGATGAATTTTTTAATTATTATATATTTATTTAATATAAATAAATATTTTTAAGATTGCAAAATGATGATTTGAGACTTGATGATAATTTTTAAATTTTTAATTTATTTTTGAATGAATTTTTAAAATATAAATTAATGAAATTGTGATATTATGAGTCATTTGAAGCTTAAATATAATTTATTAGGGTATGAAAATTTTAGAAAGGAATTTTGGAAATTAATGAGGCTCTAGCCTTGAATTAAGTGTTAATATAGATTTTAGGGCCTAAATTTTTAATTCTTTAATTTAGAGTTATTTATTAATTTTAATATGAAATTAATATATAGTATTATGAAATAATTGTGTAAATTGTATTGATAAATGAGTGGTGAAAGGAGAGTTGTAAGGGAAAACTTATTGTTGAAAATACAGATAATCATTATTAATATATTGTTATGGGGGTGTGTGTGTGATTATTATGTGTTGTTTGTTGTTTGGAAAATTATAATTTGTTTGAAAATAAAAACTTGTATAATTGTGTTTAGAATTATTGTCAAGTGGATTAAATTTGTATATATATGTATTATGATGAGATATTATTATTATGTTATCTTCTCATTCAGTTGTTTAAATTATACATGACTTGTCAATGTATTTTAATACATGTTATTCAAAAATTTCTATTTGTCAATTATTACCACATACTAAGCCCTCATTGAACCCAATAAGTGACATGTAGCTTGTAACTTGGTCAACTCATATTTGGCCAAGTGATTTGGCATCTAGGCATGGTGAAAGAGGATGTAAGATGTTAATTATATAATTAAATATTGTTCAGTTTATTTGAAAATATTATTCTGTAAAATATTTTTGGTGTGCCCACTTGACAATCACATGATTAGTTATATTCATATGTATCACTGCATATTAATTTTTAGTTACCGAGACTTTTAAGTCTCATTCTCTAGGGTCATTAATTTTACAAGAACGAGTTTGACCGAGGAAGCACCAAGGGCATAATTTTGGGTGCATGAGACACTACTTTCTTATTGCCTCTTATTTTGATTTATATAATGTATATTGTGTCAACTTATGACATATATTATTTTTTAAAATATAGTTTGTGATCTTCAATTTGACACATCTATCTGGTCAAGATGATTCTGTCTATCTCTCTTGATCTTTAATTTGATTTGAATATTATGCCATGAGAATTTGGTTATCCCTCATAACCTTAGATGTAAAATATTATGCTTGACTGTGAGAATCCTATCTATCCCCTACAATTCTAATTGCTTTTTGAGATATTATTAATGTAAGTAAATTTACTTATAGGTATTAATTAGTTAGTAATATTGTTTTATATTATGGACAAGTATATATCCTATAACATTTTTTTTTTATCAAGGACAAGTGTTGGATTATGATAAATTTACGTTGGACTTATTTGGGTATTGCTAAACAAGTATCTACTTGGAAAAATACTAGTACTTAAACAAAACTCGTTGTATATATTTGAGTTGGATGTACATTTGGATCACATAATTATATAAAAAATATGTCTTTAGAAATTGTTTAAGATTTTATCACCTTAAGTTAGGCTTATGCACTAACTTTTGATTTCAAAGCTATTTCTTCCTTGATTTTGAATGTGGCTTGCTTCTAAGGGATCCCCTGATGTGAATAGTTTCACATTGTCTTCCATTACGAAAAATATTACTATAACAGTATCTTAATTATCATGATAAAACTTACATATTATATTAAATCCTTTCTATCATGATAGGCCATTCGTAAAATGTTTGTTTATAAAAAAATTCTTTTCTACTATGGTAAAGTTAAAAAAAAAAATTTGACTATTTGTTACCATGATAGTTCTTTTTCTCCCATGGTAAGGATGTAATGATATAAAAATGATTTATTAAACTAATAATTTACAAAAAATTTAGGTTCATAAATTTATAGTGTTACGTTCGTCATTTCTTTTAAAGTCTTATTTTCTTTTCTACAACACCATTATATTGAACTCTAGAAAACAAGGAGGAATTACTTCGGATAACTCCCTCTTTTTCATAAATATATTTAATAAAACATATTCTCATTCTTTGTCCGATCTTACTCTCTTAGTCTTTTTATTTAATTGATTTCAATTTGTATTTTATACAAAAGAAATTTTTCAAAAGTCCCATCTTTATTTCTCAACAAACATACTTTAGTATATTTTAAAAAATAATCAATAAAAATAATGTAATACCTTTTATACCACCTCTGTCCATGGTTTATTTCAAATCATCCAAATTAGTGTGTACTAATGAAAGCAACTCATTTCTCTTTGAGAAGAAAAATGAAGTATTTTACTTTGTTTAGTTTTTGTACACACTTTGCATTTTTCAAAAATGTCATTTTTAATTTGAAAATTTAGGTTAAGGCGACGCGTTCTACTTATATAGCCTTTACTTTCATAATCTAATATAGCATGCCACAAGTTAAAAGATAGTCAATCAAAAAACAAGCATATAATTAGAAGGTGCACTATTATTTATTTAATCAACATTTAAGATAAACAATCCCTGAGTACAATAAGTCTTTCCCACAAATACATTATTTTTTGGCATCACAATCTAATCAAATTCAAATGACACTTTAGCCCTAACTTTTCCTAGTATATAGGCAATGAAACCAAGTTCGCTTTAACTCCAAGCACATGCAAAATATCATTTAAAGCCAAAGTCTTTCTAAATATAAGTTTTAAGATCACTTTTTCCTTTCCCTTGAATTTTGGTAGTTCAAGAATCAACAAGGTAAAGCCAATCTTCTTCTTTTATAGGATTATGGGAAGTAAACATATTCTAAAATTAACACAGATGTGCTTGGTAGTCCTAGAGTCAAGAGAATTTGAGAGACCACAGTAGCAATGATGTCACTGTTATCATCTCTCCTTGAACCAAATTTGGTATTCTGCTTAGGAGGATTATCACATATTTGGCTCTCCTTTGTATTGTGCTGCATATAAACACCATGATTACTGGAAGGGAAATAGTTAAATTAAAAATAATCTCTGGTTAATGTACAATAAAGCCGCGGTTACTGCAAGGGAGAAATTTAAATTCGAAATGTGCAAATTGAAGGATTTCTTGGTGAGCATATTTCACAAAATTAATTTTATAATTTTGCAAAAACAAATCAAGTGAAAAGTGCCGGGTGCCACTGTACTTCATGCACGAGGTGGAAAATAAGCTATTTTCAATAGCCATTGCCCTGTACTACTAACTTTTTTTTATGCATATAGCTCACTTTTCTTCAAACTCATTTGTTAACTCACTTTCTCTTTTTAGTATATATACATTAGGAGTTCTCATCAAGTAGGCAATGTGAAATTTTTTCTTTTGCCACTAACACAAAACACAAAACACAAACATACACATACGTGACTAGTGTTTTTTGTGGTGTGCAACTTGCCTTGAATAATTTGAAAATTATTAAAGACATAAGTCTATTATATTTAGACTTTAATATTAATTAGTAATTTACACATATACCTTCGAATCTAAGTTATCTCACACAAAAAAATAAAGAATGGATATTGATAGAGAAGTATGTGGCAGGGCAAAAGCCAACCCACGTTTACGTATGGTTTTAGACATTAAACCATTTAAGTTTGCACACATATCCCCAACTTGTTCTCCAAGAACCTTGGGTGATGAGAAGTTGTCAGAAATAGAAGTGATTAATTTAATTAACACACGCATATATAATTGATGATCGAACTTATATATTTACTAAAAAAATATGTAGAATGTTGAGTTAATGGGGGTTTTTTTATCAATATAAAATTTATAACAAAATGCATTATTTATAAGATTTATGAATATAGTGAACCTCATTTTTGTATTACCATGTGGAATAGTACATCATACATTCATTTAGTTTATTGACCATCCTT
The DNA here is from genome assembly GCF_029017545.1 of Prosopis cineraria. NCBI lineage: Eukaryota > Viridiplantae > Streptophyta > Magnoliopsida > Fabales > Fabaceae > Prosopis > Prosopis cineraria. Next base: position 1,733 of record NW_026557074.1, on the reverse strand, counting down.
TATTTTAATGTATTCAATATGAGATTTCTTGTTTTTTTAGTGATATACTTATAGGCTCAGCATAAAAGTACTGCCAAAATATTGCAACTTGCAAAAGTCAAGTCAATGAAAAACTTGAAAATGATTATTTTGGTATCTTTGTTTAGTTGGGTGGTTAACACTTCACAATTAGGATTACAATAAAATTTTTAAAAACTAATTAAATTAATCAACTTGTGGAGACAATTGCTGAGACAGACATGTAAACGACGATTAGGGTTTTTAATTTATCATATATATTAAAAAATTGAATCAGTTGATAAAAGAAGGTGATGTATTTTAGTAAAATTGTATATGATGACATAATCAGTAGTATGGTCCAAATCTGAGCATTATGAGAGTTAAATGGGTCGTTGTCACACTTTTTTTTTTTTTTTGGCCGATGTCCCTCTCAACATGATCATATTATTTCTAATTTTAATGTCAAATTTGCTTAAATATATCTTCTTATCGGATCGATGGGTACCGAATTAAAGAAGTAATTAAACTGTACGTTCTTAGATTCGCTTGCTTTCGGGACGAAGACCTTTTTAAAAATGTCAATATTAAAAGTTTGATTCTTTTCATGCTGAAAACATAATCATCGGTTTCTATTAAAATTTTTTTTAGTGTTTTCAACCTTTAAAATTTCAATAAAATTGAGTAACGTTTGTTATTTAAATATTTACAATTTAAGTGTTGTCAGTAGTTTAAATTTTATAAGAATTAAAAATACTAAAAAATTATAAGAATTAAAAACAAAATCAACAAAATTATAGGTGCTGCTGATGATATGTTTTTTTTATAATACTGATTAATTTATTAACATTAATCTTTCATTAAATTTAACAATAAAAAAAATCATTTCACGCTCTCAAAACGTCAAGTTCTTGCCCTATTACCTTTCTCTTTTTAACTACTCTAGCTTTAGAACAAGCTCTAGGGTTTTGGGATAACAAAAATCTAACTTTGACCTGATGAAACATATTAATAATAAGGACTAGTTTATTCTTGGCGCATTCTATTATGGTTTCTATTTTTGCCACAAAACTAGATCATTACACATGAAATTTAATAACAATACATTAATTAATATATTAATATCAATATCGATGGTATATTTATTGATCGTTGTGATCAACTTGTGATAGCAACATAAATGTTTTTTAACCGGTTAAAAAATGGTCAGGCCAATTGAGAATGTTGATTGCATCGTATTTTTTCTAATTTCGAAATAAAAAGCTGTCATAATTTAATTAGTTCGTGAGTTTGAGGTATGGCGAATTACGTTTCACTCTTCTTGGTCAATGATAATCTTTGTTAGAAAATTAATTTACTACCAATGGAAGACTATTCACGCTAAGTGTGGATATTATAGAAAATATTGGATGTGCCTTCCATATCAAAAAAATGGCTCTTAGTTTTTAAACTAGAAACTAGAGGCTTCAGCTTCAGCTATAAGCATGGAATAAAATGATGTTCACCAAACATTTTTAAAAAAATTTAAAAAGCATGGAAAAATGAAATAACTGAATTATACTTGAAAATTGATTCAAACTTTTTTTTTTGGTAATGCCATTAAATACTGTTCGTTCATTGGATCATGGCTAGATATTAAAATTGGAATCAAATGTAATCTCAATATGCATGGCATGTTCATCTTTTTCCTTTCTCTAAGAACATGATCGATGACATGTTGTGTTGTTGTTATAATG
>NW_026557073.1:0-28413 GCF_029017545.1 Prosopis cineraria | reverse complement strand
GAGAGCACACCCTTGTGAATGGCCTAAAATTACATGAAAACAGCTATCGTTTATATGTAAATCTATAAGTGAAAAAATTCACAGGTATGATTGAGAAATAATTTACATGTAATCTTTAACGAATTATATGTAAATCAATCACATAAAGAATAGCCCTTGTCAATTCCCCAAATTACATGAAAATGATCATGAATTATATGTAAATCTTGTTGTTATAATATAAGCCATAACCCTTGCACTTTAAGCCAGAAATCTTGCACCCTAATCAATAACACATGCACCATAAGCCATAAACTTTGCACCCTAAGTCATAATACATGCACCCAAACAGGAAGCCTTGCACCACAAGTTGGAAGCCTTGCACTCAAGCCCATACTTTTACACCCTAAGACATAAGCTTTATACCTAAGCCAAACTCCTTGCACCCAAGTCATACCCTTTACACTATAAGCCATAACCCATGCCCCTCAAGCCAGAACCTTTGTACCCAAGCTAGGACTCTTGACTTCAAGTCAGAACCCTTATACCTCAAGCTAAAAGTCTTACACCTAAGCTAAACCCCTTGCTCTCGAAGCTAGAACCCTTGCACCAAAGCTATACATTCCTTGCACCTAAACCAAAATTCTTGCACCTTAAATCAAAATTTTTACATCCTCTAGTTATTGAGTTTACATATAATCATGGAATGTTTTTTTTTTGGCAACACTTTTCGGCCACCCTTCACTTGCTAGCCGGAGCTTCGACAGGCGCATCGTTGCTTGTCAAAGGAGGGGTCGAAGCTCCAACGATTGGATTTTGTGCCTTAAAAAAAAATTAAAAAGTTAATTAACATAGAGGGCATTTCAGTCATTTGTTAAATTATTTAATAAATAAAATATTAGCTTTGATCCTTAAGTATATAATGTATTTGGTCTTTAGGATCAATTTTACTTTTAACTAAATCCTTTTCACTAATTTTCCCTATCTTAATTTATATAAATCCTTTGCGTGCGTGCGTGCGTGCATGTGAAGTGAGTTGATACCACCGATGTTAAACAGAATCTGCTGTTTCGTAGATTCTTTTCTTCTTCTTCCTACTCTCTCTCCCTCTCTTCCTTTTTGAAGTTGAGTCACTTTGAACAATTTAATCAGATATTAAAGAATATCACAAAAATGAAATATGTCGCCACTGTAAAATAAAATCTTTAAATAATGTATGTTTAAAATATTCTGTTCTTAAATTCTTGAAATTAACAATGTCTTTATTTATTCACTATTGAGAAGAGTCAAAATCAGGTCAAAATATTGTATAAAAGTGTTAAGACTAATCAGTGAAGTTGTTGGCCAAAAAAGAAACTGATTAATAAGTCATGGCTCTGTTAAAAGAATCTGTATGGAATCATAACTTCACCTAACTAATAAGTCCCAACAACTAATTTGCTTGGATAATAAAGAGTGAGGGGCGCTAAATTATTATTATTTATTTTAGAGATCAAATCATGTTTCTATTGTTAGTATATAGGATGTGTTTCCTCTAGTGTGTGCTTCAATCCTTGTAATCATCCAAAGGTTGTGAATCTAGGGACCTGGGTTTCCGTTTCAAACAAGGATCGAATTGAGCCGCAAGGGTCTTTGTCGGTGACGTTCCCATTTCTTTTGTTATTTTCGTTAATGTTAATAAATTACAAAAAATTATAACTGGTAATCAATGTAGTATTCATGTTATATATACATAACAATGAGACTTAGATGATTAAACTTAAACTTCTCATAACTGGTCATCCATGTAATATTCATGTTAAATAAGATTGTTTATACATTCATTAGAAAGTTGTTAAAAGAGGGTCCTTCTGGTTTGTTAATTACCAGATGACCTTTTTCTATAAACCAGAAGGACACTTATGACCGGCAATTAAATGTCTAAACATATCATTAATTAAAAAGTCTCATTTAACAAATTTAATGATTTTTTTCCCGTCTTCCTCAGTTCCTCTTCATAGGGTTCAATTCAACTATTTGTTGGCATCTTCTAATTGGCACCTCCCAAGAGTACATATAATCCATGCAAATTGTAGGTACATAATTGTTTATGGACAGATCCTGGAGTCCACCCCACAGATGGGCATACGGTTTATCAAAGGACTTGATCATGATATCATACGTACCCAAAATAAACGTTTCTTTTCTAGGCATTAGCCAACTGCTTCTGGGCTACTTAACCACTGTTCTCCTCAGGGACACTTCTTAATTAATCACTTAATCCTGATCATTCTGGGAGATTCTTTGAGCACCCTGTAATATTCCCGGAGAGTCGGATGAAAATAAAGGAACCAACTTGCCGTTACAGGTCTCATTCTTACAGCTGCAGATACCTTCCCTCATAATGTGGCTTTCGGATGTTAGGTGCCTTCTTCACGCTCCAAGAGGACCTGCCTCTTGTTAAATGCTGAGCCTTCAAGAGGGTCCTTCTGGTTTTCGTGGGAGCAAATATAGACAGGGTTTGTTTTTCGTAAGTGTTTGTCCCATTTTCGTGGATTTCCAGATCTGACTCTACAAAATGAGTACACTTCAATAGTTGTATTCTTTGTTTTTGAATCTATTACTTACTTGAGAAAATGGTTCCAAGATTGGATTTTTCTTCCTGGTGGACAAAGGAAACCCAGAAAGGAACGCCTGTGGTGGTGAAAATGGAGAACCCCAGTTTCTCTGTTGTGGAGATTACTAGTGCTGACGCTGCGTTTCAACCAGTAGAGAAAAGCAGAGGCAAGAATGCTAAGCAAGTGACTTGGGTCTTGCTTCTCAAGGCTCATCGTGCTGTAGGCTGTGTCACTTGGCTCGTCCATGTTCTGTGGGCGTTGCTTGGAGGTGTTAAGAAGAGGATGATTTATAGGCAAGGAGTGGATGTGGAGAGGGACAAGTTAATGAAGGGCAAGTTGCTATTTAGGGTCATTAGGGTATTTTTAGTGACATCCTTGGCGATTTTGGCTTTTGAGATTCTTGCTTACTTCCAAGGATGGCATTTTCGAAATCCCAGATTACACATTCCTCGGACTTCTGGTTTGGAAGGGTTCCTTCATGCGGTTTATGTTGCTTGGTTAACAATTCGTGCTGAGTACATTGCTCCCCCATTACAGGCACTTTCAAAGTTTTGTGTCGTTCTATTTCTTATCCAATCCGTGGATCGTATGCTGCTTTGTTTGGGCTGCTTTTGGATTAGATACAAGAAGATTAAGCCAACGATTGATCAGGATGCTTTCAAAATTGATGATATTGAAGGATCTGCATATGATTATTATCCCATGGTTCTTGTGCAAATTCCTATGTGTAACGAGAGGGAGGTAAAAGATAATTTAATCTCTGATACTTTTATCTGATAACTTAAGCTGATGTTCTTAGTTAGGCTAGTAGCAAATTTCAACTATGTTGTCTTCAGTTTATAATGTGCATACAAAGGACAGAATTAACGATTGGATTACCTTATTCGCAGTGTCATAATAATATAGGAAAGGGAGGAAGGTAATATATATTTCTACAGGCAGCTGCATTTTTTCACTGGCATGCAATCATACACTGCCATCTAGAGAGAAATATTGTAATTGAAAGTTCATTAGTTTCTTAAAATAGTATTTGAATCTTTAGAGATCAGAAGCATAGATTCTTTCCTCGAGTGCTTACCGAACAACTAGAATGATCAATTCCTTTCTGTCAGTCAGTTTTATTGATAGACATCCCTTCTTTGATAAATACGGAATTTCTATCCTTTATGTGGAAGTTTGGTAGCTCTGTTAACCAATCTGAAGTAACATGTTGAGATCACTGGATAGAAATGTAATATTTTGGTTTCTGAATATTCTGAGTTCTTGCAGGTGTATGAACAGTCTATTTCTGCAGTCTGCCAAATTAATTGGCCAAGGGACCGTCTACTGGTTCAGGTTCTTGATGATTCTGATGATGAGAGCATACAGTGGTTAATCAAGGCTGCGGTCACTAAGTGGAGCCAAAAAGGAATCAACATAATCTATCGGCATCGCTTATTGAGGACGGGCTATAAAGCTGGCAATCTTAAGTCTGCTATGAGCTGTGACTATGCGAAGGATTATGAATTTGTAGCAATTTTTGATGCAGACTTCCAACCAAATCCTGATTTTCTCAAACAAACGCTGCCATATTTCAAGGTTTAAAACGAGAACATCCAGCATTTTCAGTAAGTAGTTTTTTTTTTTATGATAAAAAGAGTGTCCTACTTATTTTACTGCCTGTGTGCCCTCGTTTTTATTACAGAACAATCCCGAACTAGGTTTGGTCCAAGCTAGATGGGCTTTTGTAAACAAGGAAGAGAACTTGTTGACTCGGCTCCAGAATATTAACTTATCCTTCCATTTCGAGGTGGAGCAGCAAGTCAATGGGATATTTCTTAACTTTTTTGGTTTCAATGGAACTGCCGGGGTTTGGAGAATCAAAGCTCTAGAGGAGTCTGGGGGCTGGCTCGAGAGGACCACGGTAGAAGATATGGACATTGCTGTACGAGCTCATCTCAATGGCTGGAAATTCATCTTCCTGAATGATGTAAAGGTGATCATTATTTGAATAAAAGTTGTTTATGTATCTGAATCATTCTTATATAGCTTGAAATGACTAGGTCTCTTATACATGTGTGATCGCTTCACAAATTTCCTGAAATTTTCAGGTGCTTTGTGAAGTTCCTGAGTCCTATGAAGCTTATTGGAAGCAGCAACACCGCTGGCATTCTGGCCCTATGCAACTTTTTAGATTGTGCCTTCCAGCAATTTTAAGATCTAAGGTAAGTCCCATACTCTTGATGTGATAGAAAAGAAAAATACAAAGGAAGAACGAGTTCTTAGGGCTTGCAAGTATTGTTTAATCACTTGTTTATGATACGCACTGCCTCAAGAGCCTTGAATTCTCCACTACTGCAGGTATCCGCGTGGAAGAAAGCAAATTTAATACTGCTATTCTTCCTGTTGAGGAAACTCATTCTTCCATTTTACTCCTTCACCTTGTTTTGCATAATTCTCCCTCTAACCATGTTTGTCCCAGAGGCAGAACTTCCTCTTTGGGTGATCTGCTATGTGCCTGTATTCATGTCCTTCCTCAACATTCTGCCAGCCCCGAAATCTTTCCCTTTTATCGTCCCCTATCTCCTCTTCGAAAACACCATGTCTGTCACTAAATTCAATGCAATGGTATCTGGACTCTTTCAATTGGGCAGCTCTTATGAATGGGTTGTAACCAAGAAGGCTGGGAGATCATCAGAGTCTGATCTACTTGCTGCTGATAAAGAAGCAAAACCGACGCAACAAATAACAATCTGTGGAAGATCTTCTGAGTGTGAACTTGGCAAAACGAACCAAATTAAGGACCAAAAAGACGCTGTTGCATCGCCTGTAAAGAAAGCTAATAAAATATATGTAAAAGAGCTGACTTTGGCATTCCTCCTACTCACAGCTTCAGTCAGGAGTCTTTTATCAGCACAAGGAGTTCACTTTTACTTTTTGCTCTTTCAAGGGGTTACCTTCCTCCTTGTGGGCCTTGATCTAATCGGAGAGCAGATGAGCTAGGCTTTGATTCATTACACAAACCCTGCTTCTATAGAGCCAAATTGCATTCTAGCAGCAAGATACTGCATGCAGTTGATGAAAGACTACACTTTTCGTCTTCTCATGTTTGTAGTAAATTTTTACCGTCCATCTGGACAAAGGAACACAGCAAATACCCTCATTTGCACAACTCACCCCTCCAGGATTGTAGGGAATCTCTTTCATAGGTATTGAATTCTTGTTGGCAGTTGCAGGGAGCTGCAAAAATTTATGATCTCTTCTTACATGCTCTTTAGTCAATATCTGTCCTTGAAATTCAAGACACTTAGTTTCCGTGGAAGCCCGATGTTGCTTGTTGTGTTTCTGTTACTGTTTCGAAATATTTTGCTTTCATTTTTCCAATGATGGATTGGACAAGCCAAACATATATCTGTAAATGAGTTCCGTTTATCTAATATGAACTTTATTTGCCCAGTCCTCGATCCTTCAGGTGGCTTGATCTTTGATCATGTCACTTGCGCCTCTCTCTCTTATAGGGTCACAATCTCTAACTGCAGACAGGGCATTGCTGGAGGGAAGGGGATGTCCGGTTTTATTGCATAAAAGGAAAGGGGGGAGAGAGAACCATCTGACTAAACCTAACATGATATAGGGCGTAATCTAAACTTGAAACTTCGAGTACGTGTGTTTAAGTGTTTTTAAGGTAAGAATTATGTAGCTAGTGTCTTAATGATGCCCATCTTTAAAATGCAATGAGATTCATTATTTATGCTAACTCTGAGATGTATTTAATTATAACCGTCACATAACATGAGTATGGTAAGTGAGGATTTTTTATGGTTGAATGAATCTATAATACTTTTATAGCTTTAGCCTTCTGGTATAGGATCTTCCAATTGGCTGGATGGAACGTTTTTGGCTTTCAGTTTCAGAGTTTGGTTGAAATTAGTTATTGTAACGGTATTTTTATTTACTCCCTTCGATTTTATTTATAAATCATATTTTAAAAGATTTATTTAGTCTCATTTATAAATCACAGTATGGCTTTTTAAGTAAAAGTTGAAAAGTATTTTTAAAATTATTCTTTATAAGAGAGAACAAGTAATATAAGATCACTTTTTGAATTTATTATATAAGGACATTTTTAAAATTTTACACACTTTTATTTCATATACTTTTTTGCATTGGCATTGATAAGGTTGGTAGAAATGATTTATAAAGAGAACTAGAAGAGTGTATATTTTTAAAAAAAATTAGTTGGTAAACTGAAATTGATTAAAAAGTAATTGAAATTTTTTTTAAAAGTGGCACTTGTCAGCTGTTTCCCGATGTCTGAAGTTTTTGGGGGAAAAAAAAAACATACAGCTTTCCCCGTTCTAAAAGTACTTTTTATTTTCCAAAAATCATAACCAAGTCCAAACACACCATAAAAAATCAATGTTCGGAGAATCTCGTGTGTGGGCTCCAACATGAGTGTACACTAACAAAGCCTAGACCCATTAACCCATTCGTGCAGTGAAAAGCAAAATCTCGATTTTGGAAGTCCGCAAGACACTGGGTAGAGGACGGAGACGTGCCTTCATCGCACCAACTTTTTGGGTCATCGTGTAGCCCATCTCCACGGAAGGAGATCCTCTCCTCATCCCTTCTCTCCTTCTCATCTCCATCTCCACCTTCGGTTAAAAAATGAAGGGCTTGGATTCAATTATTTTATAAAACAAGAATCATAATATTATATTAAAAAATAAATAAATAATTTTAAATTATTAAAATTTAATCTTCATAGTTTTTAACTGCGATAAAATAAATAAAAAAATTTAATAATAGTATACAACTGTAAACTGTGCAAGTCAAATTTTAACAATTTAAATTTATTTTTATTTTTATATGATAATATGATAATTATTTTATACAACAAACAAATCTGGACCATTTATTTTGTTGTTTAAGGGTGGGGATGAGGATGAAGGGGAGAAAAGGAGAGAAGGGATGAGGAGAGGATCCGAACCTCCATCTCCACCACTAATCCTTGCATAAACATAGGAATCTTTAACATTAAATACTACTCGAGACTCACTGTTCTTTAGAATCACTTAACGTTCTAATCCTAGCTCTGATTCTTTAGAAGCACTTAACTTACTGTTCAAGATAGTGGTCAAGACCATCCTTTTAGAGAGATCGTTCATTCAACCAGGGATCTCATTTATGATGGTTGTGATTTAGAGTTGCATTTTAGCCGTAGGGAAAGCATCGATTGGGCGGACATCTTGGCGAAGGCTGGACATAGATCTGGTTATAACACAACTGTCTTCCTTGATATTCCTTCAGATTGTGTTCATTCTGTTCTGAGGGATAAGGCAATTAGTGTCTGATTTGCTGTAACTTCGTTGCTGTTTCCTATTTTCAAGCGTTACCTTGCCTCTGTAGTAATAATAATAACAATAACAATAACAATAATAATAAAGATACTATTCGTGACTTGTCTAATTGAGTTTATAATTATATAATGCATTTGAGGAAAATTTCCTATGCCTCATTCTACTTACGATTTTATAGCCCAGAACGAATCCGATGAGTAAAAGACTGATTTTATTTGTGACACATTGTCCATGCATGTGCGGTATTTGTTTCTATTTCAGCACACTATGAGCATCAACATATTTACGTAACAATCAAAAGTAACCTCATATGGTCGCTGCTAGATATTTGGTCCCCAACAAGCCCCTAGACTGATAGACAGGGAATCAAAAGCTACAAGAAACCTGCTTCAGCCCTTGAGTTAAGGGGAATTTTTTGGACCTTTGATCAAAAGTCCACCTTGGATGGGTCAGGTGGAAATTGATGAGAGGGTGGTAGGATTTTCTTCTTGCTTTGTATTTTTTCTCTTCATTGATCCCCTGTTCTATTTGTGTTTGGGCCCGGGGGGGGGGGGGAGCTACAAATAAGCCTGTAAAGTAATCATGCCAAAAGAAGATAATAATAATAATAAGAGGGGCACGCTGAGATGAAAACAGATTACAAATCATTGTTAATTAGGTAACCTAAACAATGTATCTTAGCATCAACCAACTTGAAAAGAGATGTGTCAAAGGAGAAGCACCGGAAAAACCAGCAGTAATTCCCAGCTTATACTAGAAATGTGTCCCATGCATGAATCAAATCAAAAACCAAATTGGATGTCCAAATTCATCCAACAGAGAACCACAATCTAATGCTCTTTATACTATAACTAGTAAAGCTAACACTTGCCTCCCTCTCAGGATCAGCGAAAGCTTCAAGCAATATTAACGTACCTTAGCAAAGCTAACAAACAGTCACCAAAGGTCAGGCAACCAAAATAATCTAATCCAGGACCACATAATTAAGGGTGGGGGAGTGTGAGAACTTTCAGTATCTGAGGGTTGAACCATATGCCTGACCAGCAGCTGCTTAGCCATGCAGTTCCACTTTTTGGACAGAAGCCATGCAGTTCCAAACTAATGTATTGTAGAAACCAAAAGATGGATACAAAAATCAAAGGTCGAGGGGTTCCTTCTTTAATTTCTTTCTTTCTTTTCTTTCATTTTTTTTTCCTTTGGGGAATAATCACTGCAAGATGTGGAATGCTTCAGAAAAGAACAGTAATTCGGCTTAATCAACTATGCAATTGAGTCTTAAATCCTAGCTGAACTTTACTTTCAATCCAGATCATTTAGATTTCTTTTCACGTGGAAGAAAAGCCCAAAACCCACTTCCGTAGAACATAAGTACCTGCCAGAAGTATTTGATGCAGCCCGTCAACCCTTTTTGAAGTTATAATTAAAACCATTAGAGTTTGAGGCGCACACATCACAAGTGGGGAGAGACTAAATGAAACAGAAGCAAGCAGCCGGCTGGGACCCCCAACCATTCAAAAATTGAAGATCCCAAAGAAGGGGAGCCAAGAATCATGTCCCATCAACGCACAAAATCAATGTAGCAGTACCAGAAGACACCTCAACACGGGGAAAAATAGAGCATAAGTTTTGGCAGAAATATGAAACTTTTTCAACAGGTGAGAAACAACTACCTTGAAAAGACACTTTTACCTGTACGGAAACTAAAAGTACTCAGCATACATAATAGAACATAACCTAGAAAATTCTACAAAGTAATTAATCCAATCTAAGAGTAGAAGCACAGGGCGTTGCCTGATTAAACAAACTCGTACTGCAATCTGAGCACACCAAATCAACAAAATCTCCTTATCCTCTTAACAATGGCAACTCCAAGTTCTCATAAATCAGCTTCTACTGCGGTGCCGTTCCCTTACTCCATTTCTGCAAATTAATCAGCATTTTATGTCAATAGAAATATAAGAGCAACACTCATGCCGTATAATAAACTACACTTAATAAAACAGGTCCTGCTAAGGCATGAGGTCTAGCTAACAGACTCTGAAAGGTCAACAAGACACCATATACAATAACCTCAAATCCAAGATCGATAATGGGGGAGAAAGCAATCTGATTAAACATTTAGCAGACACGATCAAAAACTTATGTTTGTCTGTCAGAGAGAAAGGAAAAGTCTAAAACAATAAGTTAGAGTACATAGGGAAGTAGCCTAACCCATTTGTACATGGTAGATCCTCACGTCCTTGGTAAGGAGGTGATCTGCTATAGCTGCGTCCACGAGGTGACAAACTGCGGCGCTTAGGGCTAGGGGACCTACCCCCACGAGGACTGTAACTCCTGCTTGATATCAATGAATTATCAAAGAACACTACAAAGAATACGTAATGCTTTATGCATGTAATAAAATCATCAAGTTTAACCAGAACCAATCTTTTTCTTCTTATTCTAATAAACACAGCCAAATTGCTTTATTTATAAGATGAATGATACCAAGGTTTTTTAATTTTAAAAACAAATTCACTGTCTAGAGCTATCGGAGTCTTTAACTAATATGAAAGTTCCTGGAAAGTAAAATTTTAACTTGCTAACAAATGCAGGGAGCACAACTACCAGACTATGCTGCACAATCACAAGAAAATACAACTACTTCCCAAATATTTGTTTTCCTTCAGGAGAGACAAAGTGTCCTGCCGACATACTGGCAGAGGATCAGAGAACCTATGGGAATCAGTCTCACCTCCGCCCATAACTAGGGCTCCTGCGGTATCGAGGTGGACTGCGGCTACGTCGTCTTCCTGAACCACCACGCATATGACATTCGCGAGCAAAATGACCAGGTTCACCACACTCATAACATTTCAAATCAGAGCCACCAGAGCGACCACGGCCACCTCCCCCTTTAGAGTTGTGAGAAAGCTCCACCCTCCAACCATTCTTACCTGCTCCAAAAAACAAATACAGAAGGCATGTTAAGAATATAATTTTTTTTTTTAAAGAAAACAAAACTAACAGAAAAGGATATATTGTCAAGAAATGCTTCTCAAAGGTTCAATGGAGCAGTTATATCGATTGATCATCTATTCAAGCACATATTACTCATCGGAATATATGCATGTAATTATATCCACAGGCCGCATTCACACAGCCCATAGTTTAATTGCAATAGTAGGCAACTCACAAGCAAACACTTCGCTTGCCATGACCATCCAAAGTGGTATATCCCTCTGTTAGCATTCTTATTTCTCAATTACGTACAATCAACTTTACAAATCAGCAGTCTTTGATGAAGACTGAAGCAAAAACCATTCCCGCAGGCCTGCTCAGTGCTTGCATGAGATATTTGCAATAAAGAAGTAGAACAAAGAGAGCATCTGCTTCCCCAAAGGCCTGTGGCTTCCTCAAGTGAAAAAAGAACTTAAATAACAAGCTGAGGATAACCCCTAAACATGTCCCCGGGGGGGGGGGGGTGGTTATAGCACATTAGCATGTAACAAGAATTAGTCAATTCGAGAATTCTTAAATAAATACGTCGCATTTCAGCCTTGTTTCTTAAATGCTTCTAACATACCGTCTAATTCACGAATGGCATCTTGCGCATCTCTGCGGTCATCAAAATCAATAAAGGCATAACCAGGTGGTCTCCGCGCGACCCAGACACTACACACGATATTAAAAAAAAAGGAAAAAGAAAAGGTCTACGTTAAACTGAAAGATATCAAATTGCTATTAAAAAGTAACTATGATAACATGCGACACGTTACCATTCCGGTCACCATAGTTGAATGTTAATATTCGTTTTTTATTTGTAAAACATGAAAATAACTTGCAATATGATTAGTAATTAATTTTTTTTTTTTCCATTCCGCTACCTCCGTATAACCCCAAATACACGAAATTCATCTTCAAGATCTCTCTCAGTAACTCTCGAATCCAAGTTACCAACGTACACACGGGTCATCGTTTCAGTCTTTTGGTGAAACCTGCCAGTAAGAGATAATACAATTAAACCAATTTGACTAAAAAATTCAAGAAAGTCCTGCAGCCAAAAGATATAAGCTTCGGTCCACTTCCACTGTATCAAAATCGACATTATGAAGGAGAATAGATGTTACTATAATTATTATATTATTAGTGAACGGAAAAAAAATTGGGAGGAAAAAATAGGGTGACTTTAAATTTCAATGTTGCTTGGTCAATGACTTCAAATCTCAATTTATAATGTGTGTTTTGTGGGTATGTTCCAGGTGAAGGAAAACAAGTTTTCTATGTGAATTTACAGCATGAGGGCCAAGGTTAACAAAATTTGCAGGCTTAAATTTGGGAAATAAACGAAACGGGAAGAGGAAAAACTTGAACGAAGAGAAGAGAGATCTAAACCTGGAATTAAGAGCCACGAAAATGAAAAATTGAAGCCGCCGGCGGCCTCACCGTTCTATGTTTCTTCAGGTCGTTGCGGCTTGTACTGCATTTAAACTCGGCAGCTCGAAATTAAATGTTCATGGGCTTAGCATAAAGACCAGATCTCTGTTGCTCTTCAAGATCGGCCCTTTGGGCTTGACAAAAGGCCTTCTTAATTAATTGAGATTTTGGGTTTAGTTATTTGTTGAGATCTGTGCCAACTGATTTGGATTGTCATTGAAATTGAAATATTAATGCCTGATTGACTTACAGTAATTGATATGAAAAATTAATTTTCCTTGTATACATCTACCTTGTATTATAATACAAATCATTATTAATTAATTTATGTTTATGTAAGATTTATATACATAGTTTTACATATTTAATATATTTATATACAATCAAATTATGGCAAGTAAATCTTAATATATTAATAAAATAAATAACAAGAATTTATTATAGAATAAATAATATATAGAAGGTCCACATATCATGGTTTTAATTCAAAACAATCACGGTAAATATATATTTAAAAAGGTTAGTTAAATTCTTGATTTTCTAAACAATTTCACGTAATTTTCATTATGCCCTAGAATATAATGAATATAACATTTGATTTATTCAAAATACCCTGGTTAATTACTCAATAAAGTAATTGTGTAACTAAAAAAAATACATGACACGTACCTGATATTTTATATTTTAAATGTAACAAAGCTTATGAAAAACAACTTATATATTATGGTTCGAAGAAAGGAAATTGCTTTAACAATGATTTTGATTCTAAGGATTCATGTGGTAATTTATTTAGAGATATTGGTTAGCTAATAATGATCAATAATGATACGCCCTTCAAATTGGGCAGGAGATCCCTCCATTTTTTTTCTCTACTTTCTCAATCCCCATCATTCATTAATTTTATCATTAAAAAAATTATTTAATAAAATAATTTAAGTGGTAAGGATTGGAGAAATGGAGGGAAATGAAGAAGAAAAAATGGAAAGACTCCTCCCTCCTCTAGACCTCTTTTATATTAAATAAACAACCTCTTTATTCATAATCATGTATTTATAATAACTCGGTCTATATAAAAATTTGTTTGTCATGTCCAACCCACTCTAACTCAAATAAGTCCAGTCTAGTAAATAATTTGGTCCAAAGAATTGGAAAGATAAAAAAAGACCAAACCAACTAAAATATTATTTTTTATTACTGTTAGAGATTGTTATAAATTTTTTATGATTATAAGTATTTTTATTATTTTAGTTGAGTTTATTAAGATGAAACGACTTATTATCTATCGTATAGAAAAAAAATAAATAAACTTAAGCAAGTATTGGACTACCAAGATCGGTCTTTTAGTTCTATGAACCAAATCTGATTTTGTTAGTTTTCAAGTTATGACTGAATTAGACTAAATTAGATTGAACTATGAATTTGCTAATCCAATCTTTTTTATAAAGGAGACTAAATTTCAAATTCAAATAAGTCTTACTAGCTAGTTATGATGGGGTAGATGTAAGAGTGCAATCATGAGGAATCTTTGTAGCTGCAAGGTACTCCTGCAATTTTTTTTATAAGCCATTTATATCAATATTATCAATATTAATGCAAAAATAAAATATGAGAAATAAAAATATGTAAAATTTTAAATATACCCTTATATAACAAATCTAAAAATTATATTATATTAATTTTTTATGAAAAAATAATTTTAAAAATATTTTTTAAATGTTATATAAAAAATTATATTATGATTTATAAATAAAATTAAATAAATATTTTAAAGCGTGTATGAAACAAGAGAAAGTATATTAATATAATATTCACGTCATTCTCAATTAGACGAGCGCCAGATATTTCATGTGCTCACCAAAACTTTTTTTTTTTTGGAGAATGACAATTAATGATCTTCTAAAAATATTAATTTCAACTATAGATTGTTAAATTTTAAAATCTCAATTAAAAATTATGATCTTTAATTGTGATAAAAAAATATAGTTTGTGAGGTGAAATTCATTATTGTTACTTGAGAATTCACTAACCAAACTTGAGAAAATTTGAAACATATATTGTGAAAATATAAAACTCCACTTGAAAATCAATTGTTTAATAAAAAGTGCCACTTAAGAATTTACTAACTCAACTTAAAAAAATTTCTAATATATATTGTAAAAACATGAAACTTCACTAGAGAATCAATTGTTTAATAAAAAAATACAAATTTAAACAAGTCACTTTTTATTAATAATTTTTAAGTGGGGTTTTATTTTTTTCATAATATATGTTAGAAATTTTTTCAAGCCTAATTAGTGGATTCTGAAGTGGCGCCTTTTGTTAAACATTCCATTTTCAAGTGGGGTTTTATGTTTTCACAATATACATTAGTAATTTTTTCAAGTTGAGTTAGTGAATTCCTAAGTCGCATTACTGAATCCCATCTTACAAATTACATTTTTTTATCACAATTAAGGACCATAATTCTTAACTGAAATTTTAAAATTTCATAGTCTGTAATTGAGATTAATATTCTTAGAAAGTCCTTAATTATTATTCTTTCTTTGTTTTTTTACTGGTACGAAAACAAAATTATCATTAATTAAAAATTCGTCCAATACATTGTTCATTTTGCACGGCACGATGGATCAAGTTGTCGGTGGTGGCATTTTATTTGATTTGAGCACAGCTTGGATTGAGAAGGTGCTTAATTGAATTTGATTTTTTTTAAAAAAAAAACTGGGCCATGTTTGTTAATAAGGAGTAAAAAGAAACACGTGGAAGGAAGTGATAGTAAAAGTGAGAGCGGTATGTTCTAGAATCCATGCAAGCAGCAGCAGTAATAATAATGATAATAATAATATAATTAAAAATATGATGCGCGGTAATGTTGTTTCGCTAGTCGACAAGATGGAAGGTCTTGGCATATACTTGTAGAATTGTATGAGTGTGGGCGCCGCCGGCTGACCTGCTTCAGCTAACAAACAAAATTAATCACCCATTCATTTAAAAAACATCCCTCTGATTCCAAAATAAAGCTAATTAATTTTGTGATTTTTTTAAAAATGATAATTGATAGTGCCTTAAATTTATAAAAAATGTGTGACGTTTCAATTTTATCTCTTATTGAAACAAACCATTATATAATGATAAAATGTTGTATAAAAATTAAAAGCAGGCCAACAGGTATTGCAATTAAAGAAAGGTAAGACTAACAAGAAAAAATAATTACCACATCTCTACGCCCCATGCATGAGACCAAGCGTGGTTTTAAAATTTGGAAAAATATATCTGCAAGTCTTTCTGATTTCACTTGATTTTGAATTAAGTTCTCTAGTTTATTTTATTTTAATCAAATCCTCATAATTTGATCTATTATACTCCCTTCGTTAAAAAATGTAGGATTTTTTTAATCGAATCTCACATTTAATAAAGTAAGTAATTATTTTTAAATTAATCTTATCTTTTCTTTATCTATTTGAAATGTACTCTTTCGATCTTATCTATAAGTTATTTTTATCAATTTTATCAATATCAATGTCATGTTACTTTTTTTTTTCATAAAAGATAATTTTAAAAATATATTTTAAATATTATCTAAAAATTCATACCATAACTTATAAATAAAATTAAATATATTTTTTTAAAATGTGTCTTATAAATGAAATTGAGAGTAATGTTTAAAATAATATTATCAATAAAATTTTATTTTTAATTCAAAAAGAGTGATGATACCGTCAAGTAGTCCAACGGAGCAGACGCAACCTTAAACAAGTGTTAGTGCAAAGCCAAAGCTGTCAAGTTGCAGACATTTGCTTTGGAGTTGTGATTAAATTTCTCTCTCCAATCATGTCAACTTGGTTGGTTTTGTCCCGTACGCAAGGCTGCTCCTGGTCACGCCCACTTCAACTTGCTGGCCCCGCTCGTCATGTCTTTGAAAAAAGAAAGATCTCTAAATCATTTTGTGTCCTCTCATACTCATTTCACTATCTATCCCTCGTTCGTACCTGGCGGCCACCTCCAAGTTGCCATTCACGAAACTGGTCCCAAGCACTCACACACTAAACGCCCTCGCATGCATATTAATAAAATTTAATAATAATACTTTATAAATTTATTTTTTAAAATATGTTCTGTTTGACATAATTTAAAATTTATAATCATTTTAATTCTACCACCAATTAAAAGCTAATGTTAAAAAAATTATTAATGAAATCATATTTTTATCAAATTATTTTATATATTAGAATAATAAAATTTTTTTAACATGACCTTATAATTTGAGATGAAAGGAATATCATTAATGAAAGTTACATATTATTATATACCCAACCCCTTCTTTTTTTATTATTTGATAAACTGGACGAGGCCCATCTAAATATGGGCAGTGTTATTACAATCAGCTAACAATAGTGATTTCCCTTCCAAGGGTGGAGAAGAGAAATGAAGAAACCAGGCCAGCTACTAAGAGCTTGTTTTGCAAGATGGTCAACCACTCCATTTCTTGATCTGTCAACATGGCAGATGGTAACCTCCCATGGCCTGCACAGCAAATATTGAATTTGCTTAATCAATTGTTAAAGATGATGGTGGTGGTAATCATTTGCTCAAGCTAAATGAATAGCCTCCACAGCATCACTTTCTAAGATAACACGTCGAAAGTTTAGGTCCCATGCTTCCTTCAAGCCAAACAGGAACGCCCATAATTTAGACTCCAAGCTATCCTTTCCTACACTGCCACATATGAATCCAGATAAGAATTTACCAGAGTGGTCCCAAGAGACTCCACCATAACCTCCAATAGATCTACTAGGCAAGAAAGCTCTATCAACATTAATTGAAACTCAATTTACGGGGGGTGGCTGCCATTTTGAACAGCTGGGCAGAGGGGCATTCCCTGAGATATTGACATTGTTTAAAGAGGTTTTCTGATGCTGTAAGCTCTTCACCGTTGACATAATTTGAGCATAAATCGATTCATTACTTCTGTTACAATCCTCAAAGATTCGAGAGTTTCGTTGTTGCCATAGAAGCCAGCAACTTAGTGCAAATATAGCGCTCCATTTTAGAGTCATCCTACTTCCAGTACCCATCATGTTCCATTGCATCCATCGAAGCTACATTGTCCCAAAAAACACCCCTATATATTCCACGGGCAGAAGTTTACTCCAATACTCAAAGGCTCTTGGACAATCACGGACGACATGCATTATATCTTCTGGTTGAGATATGCACCACGCACATCGGCCATCTGTATTCATCTTTCTATGTCTACATGCTTCATTCGTCAGTAACCGGTTGTGCAGCACAAGCCATATAAATGTTCGACAACAGTGAGGGACATGCAACTTCCAAATTCTTAACCACATAGGATTGTTCGGACTGTTTTCATGTTTCAAGGATTTATACGCTGATTTCACAGTAAACTCCCCATGTTGTTTTAACCTCAACCTCACCTCCCATCCCCTATTCACTACTTCAACACTTTCACTAACCTTATCCCATATAATTTTAATTCCAGCCTAAGTGTTAGAACCTGGACACTTCTTGTTGGTCACAGGGATTAAGTCATTTTCGCATTTATACTTCTCCCTTATAACTTTAACCCAAAGATCATCTCTCCATTTCATCAGCTTCCATCCAAGCTTCATGAGAGTAGCTTGATTTTGAATTTTAGTATGTTTGATGCCTAAACCACTATTCCTCTTACTATTTCCCACATTTTTCCAAGTTTCTAAGTGTATCCTTTTCTTTTCCGTCATAGACCCCCAAATAAAGCTTTTATTCATTTTATCCAAAGTCTCACACGTATGAGTAGGGAGTAGAGTAGTTTGCATGGTATAGCACGGGATGGCCATGCTTACCGAAGAAACTAAAGTCATCCTTCCTGTAAGTGATAACGATGTAGCTTTCCAGTTAGATAGTATTTGTCTAACCTTGTCCGCTGTATTATTGAATGTGTTCTTCCCTATAGGTTTAGTGTGGAGTTGCACCCCTAGGTACTTGCCCAAATCCGTTGATTTAGTATATCTTAGCGCCGAACTGATTTCATCTCGTTGAACATTATGCACATTCTTCGAGAAGCAAATTTTGGTTTTTGCAGCATTAATCTTCATCCCAGAACTTTCACAAAACCTTAGCAAGCACTCATTTATAATATCAACCTATGACATAGAAGCTTCGACAAATAACATAACATCGTTAGTGAAAAATAGATGAGATATTGGGGGGTCATCTTTTCCAAATCTGATTGGTCTCTATTCTCCTTCATCTACTTTATGTTGAATCAGATGGGCCAATTTTTCCATACATATGACAAAGAAGTAGGTAGAAATAGGATCTCCTTGTCGGACTCTACGAGACGAGATAAAAGATTCAGATCGACTTCCATTCTAAAGAATCTGCATAGACGAGGAGGAGATACACTCCTTAATTACGTTAGATATCTTATCCGAAAAGCACAGTTCCTTCATACAGTCAGACAAAAATCTCCAATTAATTCAGTCATAAGCCTTTTTCAAATCAATTTTAATTGCCATAAATCCCTTTTTTCCCTGCATATTTCTCATATAATGAATAATCTCTTGAGCAACAATAATGTTATCGGAGCTATGCCTACCAGGTATAAAACTACACTGATTGCGCCCAATAATACTTGAAAGAAACGTCTTCAATCTGTTAGTTATAACCTTTGTAATAATCTTGTAAATAACATTACAAAGGCTAATAGGACGGAGGTCCCGTAGAGTTTCAGGGGGATTCTTTTTAGGAATAAGCACTAAAAAAGTATGATTTACCTCCCTTATAGTCTGTGGGTTATGAAAGAAATTCTTCACTGTTGTGTTAATAGAAGCTCTAACATGACTCTATTGGCTCTGATAGAAAATAGCTCTAAACCCATTGGGACCTAGAGATTTAAGTGCCCCCATGCATTTAAGAGCCTCGTGAATCTCCTCTAGATCAACATCCTAGCCAAGTTGAGTCAAGCATTCTTTATTAATTTTTAGAAAAGTGATGCAGGTATGCAATCTGGGCCTAGATTCTTCCTCCTCAGAGAATAAATTTTGAAAATACTCTGTAGCTAACATTTTTAATTCCTTTTCATCATAGACCCATTGTCTAACTTCATTTTGCAAAGCCTCGATGTGATTGCTCTTCTTATGCCCATTTGCATAACCATAGAAAAATCTTGTGTTTCTATCCCCCATCAAGGCCTAATTACTTTTTGCCTTTTGAGCCCAAAGTATATTTTCTTGCAGTAGAACCTTTTCCAGTTCTAGCCAAAGTTTGGGTTGCAATTTTTCTAACCTTCATGAAGCACCTCCATTAGCAATGGATCTTGTAATCTCTTCCAAATGTCATAAAAGGTTCTTTTTCTTGAATTCTATATGCCTGAAAATATCTCTGTTCTACTTTGAGCAAGCAGCAGTAAAGGTTTTGATTTTGTTCAGTCCAAGTTTGATTGTTACCTCATGAATCACGAACTAATTGGTCAAACTTTTTGTGAAGAGCCCAAGCTGTAATAAATCGAAACGGCATATTTATATGCTTCTCGGTCAGCGAGTCATTTACACGAAGAAGTAGGGGTCTATGATCTAAAATATACCAATAAAGATGTTTAACATTAGCATTGCAAAATAACTCCATCTAGTTAGTGTTTGATAGTACCCTGTTAATTCAACTCTCACAATTCCCCCTATGCCACGTAAATTTTATACCTTAAAAGCCAATATCATTCATGTGTGATGATTCTACCTAGCTTCTAAAGTCCTTGTCTATCTTAGCACCTTTTTGGGCTAAAGATTTCTATTCATGATGAAAGAGCATTGCATTGAAATCTCCCATAACACACCAAGGTCCTTGGATATTATCACCTAGTTGAGAGAGATCCTTCCATAAGCTTCTTCGAATGTTAATATTTGGACTCGCATACACTATGGTTAGCCACCGTGTTTCTTTTCAAAGAGTTTCAATTTTTAAGTGGATGAATTGAAAATTGCTTTCAACCACAGTCACTATCATATTCATGTTATTCTATAAACATCAAATGCCTCCTTTAAAACCTTTAGTGTCAATAATAACATGCTCATTAAATCCCAATTTTGTAGCCAATTGACTTGCTTTTTGCCTATTATTCCTGGTCTCGAAGATAACTACTAAATCAATGGCAAAAACCTTTCTTAACTCTTGAATAATATTTGGGAACAATTTATAACATGTTCCTTGAAAATTTCAAATGATGGAATTCATCAATCACTAAGTACAGCTATTATTGGGGTGTAAGGCCCCTGTGCTACATCCCATATGGATGTCTATGTCATTAGACTGGTCAAATTCATTGTTTAAACTGCTTCCTTGGCCCAACATTTGAGTTTCCTTCTCAATCCTCATACAGCTCATCATCTTGGCCTAATTCATCTTCTAACAATTGGCCCATTTTCTCTTCTTGATCCTCTTTGTTTGCCTCTTTCTCAGCACTATTTAGTGTTATAAATGGGTTAAATGTATTTATCTTTGGCCCGTCAATCCCATAAGTCTTCTTTCCTTTATCCTCATATTTAGCTCTAGCTGGTCCCACATTGTCCTTGCCACGTGGTTTGTATTTTGCAGGAAATTTCATTTTTCTTCCTACTAGAACCCACTCTGATTTAGCCTCTTGATTGACTTCTCTCTCAAAGTATTGATACTTATCCATTGACTGCATCTTCATAGGAGTATTCTTTCCTAATCATGTGTTTATATCCCCTTAACCGTGCCTTTGTCCTTTTGTCAAACCACCCCCTTTTATCCATATCCTTATTCTTCGTTACTCATTCATCAAAGCCCCTTAATTCCACCCCAGAATCATGCCCTTTCATCTGCCATTTCACCAAATTTTCAGGTTTGAAACATCTTCTGGTCATTGAAAACTCATCGTTGGTGCTTATAGTGGCTTTGTCTTGTTCATCCTGCTTCTTTCGATACTCGCTTTGATCATTTATTTGTGCTGTTTCATTCTCCTTTCCTAGCGAATCTTCACACCGATTAACCTCACTGAACTTAGGACATAGTTCTTTGTGCTGCACATATTTCCACAGTGAAAGCATACCAGATGTAGTCCCTCGTATTGAAACATGTACTCTTTGCCAAAATTAGTAAAGGATGAAAGGAGAGGCTGCTTACATCAGTTTCAATGCATATCCGAGTAAAACCACCCTTATCAGAGAGAGATGTTGATTTGTCAATTTTCAGAGTTCTTCCCACCATGTTTCTAATCTGCCAAAGAGATTCCACATCATATAATTCAACAGGTAAATATGAAATACGGATCCATGCCGCAATTCTACATTGAGTTTCTGCCATCCAAGGGTTGAAGTTAGGTCTCCATTTTGCACCAGGAGATAATGATTATCTATCATCCACGGGCCCTCCAGATAAGTATGTTCTAGATCTTCCTGTCTTGAAAATGAAATGATAAAGTATGTTAAAAGGAGTTATTCTCATTAGGTCCTGTAGTTTCCACATCCTCTCCGGTCATAGTCTTAAAAACTTCATTTAAATATTCTTTCCTAACAGTTTCACAATTAATGAATTCATCTAAGGTTGGCACCATCGTTTATAGTCTTCTTCTGAAACTCGCAGTTTCGGGCATCGCTTATAGCCAGTTTCATGATCACGAGATTCTTCATCAAACTCACTGCCTCCTTTTTTCCTTCATTGTACAGCTTATCAAAGTACCCCTTCTAACCTCGTGCAATCTCATCCTTCTCGTCATTGGGAGAAAGAAATCTTGAGGAGTTGAGACTTAATAGAGAGTCTCAATAAGTCATGGATTTCCTCTAGTACTTGATTTCATCCCCACTCACTCCCGCTTTATTGGACACACTGTGTTTCTCAGTTGCACCCTTGAACACCATTACATCATGATCTATAGCTTCGTACCCTGTATTGCCGTCCTCCTTTCCTTCAACGCTCAACCTCTCTCGCACTCTCGCTCACACTCATCTCGCTTTATCGATTTCCTTTCCCAGCTCCTTCTTTAATTTATGACATTTTTAGCTATCTTGTCAACATCAGTAACTTCTCAAGCTTACACCAAATTTAAAGTATGATTTTTAAAAAGAAAAATCCTAAAGGGCTGTATATACGGATGATTTTAGAAAGTATCAATTAATGTTATACTCCCTTTTATTAAAAAATATAAAGTATTTTTGATCCAATCTTACCCCTGTTAAATTAGTTAACTATGGCTTTCAAACTAATACCGTCTCTCTATATTTACCCTCATTATTTTATTCAAAATAAGTATAAATTAAGTTATTTATTGAGAAATTTTTTGGAAAGAACACATTATTATGCTTTAAAAGTTGAAATATCAAGAATACTTTATATTTTTTTAACATCCAACACTTTAAAAATGCCTATATTGAAACCATCAAATTATTAACCCAATCTTTCCAATAAAATAGTAAGTAATTACGTTTACCCAAAAATAAAAAGTACTCCCTCCGTCTCAAATCATAAGGCACTTTTAAAGAAACTTATTTATCTTAAAATATAAGACACTTTGAGTAGATTAAGATTTCATTAAATATATTAATTTTAATATTACTCTTTCTCTCTTTATAATAAATTTCTATCACTTCTCTTTTTAATATATTAAATAATGAGTATTTTAAAATTTTATATTTTATATTTTAAAAAAATGATATTGTTAAATATATTTAGTGAAGTTTATTAATATGTAAAATTTTATTTATAAATATTTTATAATTTAAGATGTGAGAAGTACGTGATTACTGAAGACAAGTTAATATACATAAATACTCCTATACATGGGAAGACAAAAATTCCGCCGTAAAGAGGATAAATTGGACTGGATTGTCTGTATTTCAATGTTTTGAGCTTGATGGAGCATCTGCCACACGTAGACCTGTGCTGTAATCTATGCATGGCCAGCTGGCTTCTGATTCTGAATAAATTTATAACTTTCCCACGTGGATCCACCATGGAAGTTATCCCCCTGTGTGGTGTTTGTGTGGGTATCATAATCAGGTGAATCTTCATGTACTACAACTCGTCCTGTAATGTCAAATCATGTAATAATTATATATATATATATAATAATCATCTTTGTACTTTTGGTCATTCATTGATGGATTCCCGTGAGAGGGATGGAACTTTTTTTTTTTTTTCAGGGAATCTCATGGAATCAATGTTAATAAACAAATGCATAGAATCTGATCTTAACATTGATCTGTCGTCATCACGCCATTCCTCATTTCTCTGATCTCCACCAATATTCCACTTGATTTTCTTTTGCGTGAATTTTTTTTATGATTTTTTTCTTTTCGTTTTAAAGCTTATTGTTAAATTTTATGATAACCTTACAGAATACTTCTTCATATCCTCAGTTGTCTATAACATTGAAAAAACAGTACAAATGCAAAAGGTATATTCTCTTTATTAAAAAATATAATTAAATATATTTTTTAATTTTTTAAAGTATAACTATTATTTTTTTTAAGTGTCTTTATTAAATAAATTTGTTTATATTTATTTTAAAATAAAATACTTTATTAAATAAAATAAATATAAAAAATATGGTTAGCTTAAAGATAAATAATCATTTTATTAAAATATGAGATTTGATTAAAAATATTTTATATTTTTAAATTGAGAGAGTGTATAATTCCTTATTTTCGTTTGATTTCTTGTGGAAGACATTTGTTTGCGTGTGAACTCTATCTAAACAAATAATTAAATAGTTAATGATCCTACATTTACAATAAAAGGTTTTGCTACAATCATGCTTAGCTGTACCTTAGAAATTCAGGTAAGATATGGTCCATAATGTCCACATCAATACCGATCAACGTAAGAAAATAATATCAAACGTTAAATTAGTCAAAATAATAACTCAACGGTCAACGATCCGATTAACCCAATCAAAATTAAAACATACAAAAATATTTACACATAATACTAAGAAAATTATATTTAAATAAAAGAGCATTAATTCATAAGTAAATAGAACATTCATGTATAAATAACTTACATAATTTAACAAAATAGAGTTATTAAAACACAAATTTGATGAGTTGTTATTTTTAAAAAACTCAAAATAACACGTTTCAAACTCAAAAATAAAAAATGAGTTGAAAAAATATAACATCCAACTCGGACGACTCTTCAAAAAAATATTGACTAAACCGGTTAGGGGATTGGCATCCCATTCCCAATTGGTCAACAGCAGTACACCACGACACCGAGCCGAAGGATAAAAAGTCGAAAACTCCCAATAATAAAGTAATCCAAAAGGGGAAAAAAAACGGCCCTCTGGGGATATCTTGCATTTGACAGATTCCACTGTAAAAATAGAGACAGTGAAAAATTCCCTCTATAAAAGCAGGTACGCACCACCACATTCAGAATTGTTCTAGAGAGAGAGAGACGTATCACATTCACAGAGGCAGAGAAAACAGAGAGTGAAATCACAGAAAAATGGGCGTTTCTGGCGAGCGCTTCGATGTGATCATAGTCGGAGCCGGCGTAATGGGCAGCTCCGCCGCATACCAAACGGCGAAAAGAGGCCTAAAGACTCTTTTGCTGGAGCAGTACGACTTCTTGCACCACCGAGGGTCCTCTCACGGGGAGACACGCACCATTCGTGCCACCTACCCTCAGGACTACTACTACCCAATGGTGATGGAGTCCTACAAGCTCTGGCGAGAAGCCGAGGCCCAAATCGGCTACAAGGTCTACTTCGAGGCCCATCATTTCGACATGGGCCGCGCCGACGACCCAGACATCCATGCCGTCATCGCCAACTGCCGGAAACACTCAGTCCCGCACCAAGTCCTCCGTCGTCACCAAGTAGCGGAGAAATACTCCGGTCTCATCTCCATCCCGGACGATTGGATCGGCGTGTCCAACGCTCTAGGTGGCATCATAAAGCCGACGAAAGCAACGGCCATGTATCAAGCACTGGCCTCCAAACACGGCGCTGTGCTGACTGACAACACCGAGGTCATCGATATTAAAAGAGACAACGCGAACGGCGGAGTCACGGTTTTTACGGCTCGCGGCGACAGTTTTTGGGGCAAGAAATGCGTGGTGACGGTCGGGGCTTGGATGAAGAAATTGGTTAAAGCGGTTAGCGGGATCGAACTGCCTATACAACCCTTGGAGACCCACGTGTGTTACTGGAGAATCAAGGAGGGGCACGAGGCGAAATACGCTATCGGCGGCGACTTTCCGACGTTCGCGAGCTACGGGAAGACGTACATATACGGGACTCCGACGCTGGAGTATCCGGGGTTGATCAAGGTGGCGGTGCATGGCGGGAACCCGTGTGACCCGGACAAGAGGCCGTGGGGCCCCGGAGCGAGGATGGAAGAGTTGAAGGAATGGGTGGAGAAGACATTCTCGGGAATGGTTGATTCGAGCGAAGCTGTGGTGAAACAGGCGTGCATGTACTCGATGACGCCGACGGAGGATTTTGTGATTGACTTCTTGGGGGGAAGGTTCGAGAAGGATGTGGTGGTGGGGGGCGGGTTCTCGGGTCACGGGTTCAAGATGGCTCCGGTGATTGGGAGGATACTGGCGGATCTTGCGGTGGAAGGGGAAGCAAAAGGGGTTGACATGACTCCTTTTAGGATCCGGAGATTCATTCAGATTAGCCTTCTGTAGGCTCTTTACATACAAAAAACAACTTAGTATGTCTGTTTCATTGAACTCGTTATTGTATCAGTTCTAGTTGTCCATCCTCGATCCTCACATATATATAGTATGTTGCTTGGTAGCACTACTTAATGGGGGTTTTGCTGGTCTGGTTTGAGTGTGCGGTTCCCTCCAGTTAAGCTGTTAATGGATATATATAATCAGCAATCACAGGCACACCATGTTGCCGTTCGATGCTCCCACGTTTTATCTGCGTATTTTGCAACGACCTCAACGTTATATGATGAGCGGACTACACGTGTGTTGATTGATTCCCTTCACGATAAGCATCCGTTAGCGGCCTATACTCATCACTTCGTTTGCCACTTGAGGATAGTGAATCATACTAAATGGGAAAATGATACTTACCCATAATACGAAGATATTTAATAATAATCATTAAAGGTCTAGAACTATTGAGGTTCATAGTTTTTATTTGCTAGCTATTAAGACACTTCTAATTTTTTGACAAAGAAAGACCTCTAATTTTTAAAAAAGCAAAGCCTTCAATTTCATCTCCATTGCGAGAAAAGTGAACAAATATAATCACTTCTTATGACTTCGTTGAGAGTGATTTTGATTTGGTTCTTTTTTTTTTGGGAAAAAGGCAAGTATACTAACAATAAAATGAAGTTTAGAAAGTTAGAGATAAGACAAGCATCAAAAGAAAAAAATAGTAAGATAAAATGAGTCATGTGGACCACATTTTTTAATAGTATAGTTGTTGAATTTGTCCAAAAGCTTTGTAGTATCATGGTCTACAAGATGCTGTCGACTAGAACAGAAGCAAACTCCCTTATTGTATCTAATTTTCAAATTCCCAAAGCTTGTATGTCTTCCAAACTAGTTCAAAGAAAAATTCATGATCCAGAACAATATGCTATGAACACAGAAAACCAAGAAAAGATGTGGAGAAATAGCATCAGATTTGTTGAGAAGCAAATTAATCCAAACCTTCATTGTTGAGAGATAAATAAACAATATAGTAAGATTTTTTTCCCTTTCTTAAAAACATGCACGTGGATCTCCCATTTGAGAATATAAGCTTGATTTCGAGAATAAGAGTTAGAAATTCCTTCAGAAGCTCCAAGACCAGTATTTTTCCCTTGGAGTTGGTGGTTATCCCATCGGCATGCACCTTTGAGAAAGAAGTATTGCTCATTGAAATCTCTAATGACCTATTTGATTGGAATTATATTTCTTGTATGTAGAGCATGATTTCTTTTTAATAGATTAGACGCAGAAGTAGACAAATGTGTTCTAAAGCTTGAGTCTCTTGGTTCCAGTATAAAGTTTTTGAAGTTGCAACAGCCAAAAGATAAGACCTTGGACATAAAATTCGAGGAGCATATAAACAAAGAGCCAAACAAGATGGCTCTTGTGTAATGACAATCACAAAAGGTATAATGCAAAGTTTCTTGTATTTCACAACCAAAGACACACTGAAGATTAAAGTTGAGATCATAAATAATCTTCCAAGTGAATAGGAGAGTTTTGTAAGGCAATTGAAGTTTCCAAAGAAAATCCCAAATTCCTTCCTTGGTTAAGGGTTTATCTTGATATGCAAAAGCAATTTTTGAATAACCATCCTTAACTGTGTAGGAACCAGAATATCAAATCAGCCAATCAACCAGACCAATAAAAAAATAGGCATCCTTAAAATTGAATTAGCATCCTCCTTACGACAGAGTTTAGTGATGAGAGGAGCATTCCATTTAGCAGCCATCCAAGGAGACGGTTTACAAATGATAAGATCAAAAACTTTGGAGATGTTTAAACTTTGAGCAAGATCTCTATTGGAAAGCTTCCAACAAGTTTCATGGGTTAGAAAAATAGAATCTCCATCCTACCTGCCAAGTAAGAAGCTTTTTGATTAAATCAGAGGCTTTGAAAATAGCTTTCCAAAACCAAGAGACATTGTGAGGTATTTTATGTAAAAGCCTATCAGTGTAATGAAATACTTAATTTTGATCATGTTACCCAAAAATGAATGTTCTTCAGCATTAAGAACTCTCCAAATTTTTTTAGCCAGCAAGGGACATTCATATTCTCAATGTCCCTCAAACCAAGTCCACCATCTTTTATAGGAGAGAAAATAATATTTATTTTGAGTCGAGGAATGTTCCTTTTACTATCATTGAATCCCCAAAAGAAATTAGTTAGCTTAGCCGCATCAATTGTAATGCAAAGATATTGTGGTAGCTTTACACATAACATAGTGCAGATATTAAAAGCAGAGAGCACATATTTGATGACAGTTAGTCTAGACGCCTGTGATAGAAGTTTAACCTTCTAAGAGGTAATCCTTTTCTCAATGGATTCCATAACCTAGCATAACTAAAAGATTTAAATTTTTTTTAGCATCAATCCAGGTCCCTAAATAGCTATCAAAGGAGACAAAG
>NW_026557072.1:0-28431 GCF_029017545.1 Prosopis cineraria | reverse complement strand
CCATGGGGTTCACACAGACATGACTCTTTCATTTCTTACCAGACTCAGAACGGTCCTATGCGCTCAAATTCAGCGCAGAACGGTCCAGCCAATTTGGCTTATGGAATGTATCCTTTGCCAGCCATGAACCCTGGTGGAGTCTCGTCAAATGGACCAACAATACCTTCTGTTGTAATGTTGTATCCTTATGATCATAATGCTAGCTACAGCTCACCAGAACAACTCGAGTTTGGGTCTTTGGGATCCATGGGTTTCTCAGGCGTCAATGAATTATCACAGCTGAATGAGGGGAGTCGATCTGGTAGAGAGCATATGAGGAACAAAGGTTTCATAGTAGTTCTGCTCAACGATCACCAGATCAACCCTCTTCACCCAGCCTCCCAAGGTAGTCCTCCTGTCTCTCAGGAGAATAATCAAATGTGTCTCGCAACACTCAGACGTATTTTATGGGTCTGATGGTCAGGGTTCTGGTATATATTTTGGAATTTATTTTAGTCCCGTTTTTTCCATTTTCCTGAACCCTGTCATTTTACCCTTAGATTAGTATATAGCCAAAAAAGTCTGTGATATTTATCTTAAATAAAAGGTTCTTGCTAGTTCTTTTTAAAACTTGTATTACTCGATGATGCTTTGATTTATTCTAAACGCGGGGCTTTGATTCTTTTGCCAGGTGATTTACTAGGAGTAATCATCAGTTTAGGAGGATTTTCCACGTCTTGCATGTATCAGGACAGGTAAGGGCTCTCAGTGGGGAAAACTATGACGGAAAAATGCAACTCCCTTCTGGAGATTGTTGTCTACACCCACTCAGAATTTTGCCATGCGATCATCAGTTGATCCTTCTTCTAGAGGGCCCCTTTCTTTGATGCCCTGGCTTTTGCTTGTGCAACTACAACTGAGAAACCCACGTCACTTAACATTCTTCGGTAAGGATGAAGACGGTGGTGGGACAAAGAGGATACTGTGTTTTTAGTTTCTGGCCGAAGCTTTAGACACAATTTGTAATTTAATCACATTAGAATATGATTTAGGTTCAGAATTTAGAAATTTTACCATTACAGATTTCCCTTTTACACAATGTTGTAGGATTTTTGTTTAAGAACATGCAGTAATCTCTGTTGAACTTTGAACAATTTTACAGTGGAGCAATAACATCGTTAGAAAGATGATATTAGATGTCATCCTCCTGTATCTTCTCTCAGCACCTTTCCGTGTACTAATAAAGATTTCACGTCTTCATGTTTGAAACTTGAGGGTCTGCCTCCCTTTTTTGGTTGCAACAGGTTCGATATTCGTTTAAAATGTTCAACTTTGTTGATGCTGGGTTAAGTATTTTGAATTTTGAAAAGAAGAATGATAGAGAGATGTCAAAAGCATTAATTAATTCAAGTTAGGTTTTAGGTGTTAAATTTTAGGAATTTACAATTCAATATTTCAATTTTATAATTCTATTGTAATGAATAAACTTTAATAGAAAAAATAAATGTTTTTATTCTTCAATCATATCAAAATTTAAAAATTAATTTATAAATTCATTACAAACAGTTGTTAAAATTGAAAGATGGATTTATAAATTTTTGGTATTTGACATTTGAGATTTAATTTAATTTATTTGGTCCTTTTGGGACCTCTATCATTCTCCCATTTTGAATTGTTGATTAAAAAAAAAAAAAAAACTGATGTGTTTAGGTAGTTTGCCCAAAGGTCCAAGATAAATAGGAAAAGTGCTCAAAATCCTAGACTGAAATTAATTTTCTTTAATTTTAAATTAAATTCTCGTCGTTATATTTATTAATAATTGAATATTAAAATCTGGTTAAAACGTGAAATTGCCTGAAATTTGTTTTCATTCTTTCTCAAGTTTGTATTTGACTTACTGTCCAGTACCTTTTATAATTTGATTCTTTTGTCGATTCACTTGAAGATTATTAGCCAAAATTCAAATTGTGTTAACCTAAGTTATAGTTATAACTGATGAAAATGTGATTTATTGATCAAGTTCTTTAGAAAAATGTGTCCAGGTTTTGTTAAGATCCTTCAAGGACCAAAAGTCCAAAAACAAATAAACTCAAATTTGAAACTATAAAAGGGAGTAAGAATGTCTATTACTGATTTAGCGAGTAAAACATAAAAAGGAATGTCAAGTACTGAGAGGGGTTATTGCTTTTCGAATCTAAAGATATATGACCAATC
This sequence comes from Prosopis cineraria, assembly GCF_029017545.1. Lineage (NCBI taxonomy): Eukaryota > Viridiplantae > Streptophyta > Magnoliopsida > Fabales > Fabaceae > Prosopis > Prosopis cineraria. The sequence continues at coordinate 26,238 of NW_026557072.1, read as the reverse complement.
TAAAAGGGTGGTGAGAAGATCAAACCAAGAGTGAAAAATAGACTTGATTAAGTTAGACTTTAATTAAATAAGCTTAAATTTGTGTAATAATTAATAAATCAAAAGTCTAAACTGAATTGAAAGTCTATTTAAAAGTTTACTTAAAAGTAAACTTTTTAAATGAGCTTGCATTTTAATTTTAAACGTCTAAAATATACATTAAAACTATTAATATAAATATATAACATGATTATCAATTACAATATATATAATACTTAAAAGGACTTACCAACTACTATACAATACAATAATAAAGCAACAATATTAAAATCAATATATAAGTTCAATTTGATTGAAAATATAACAAAAAGTAAAAAAATAAATTGATGAAAAATCAAATTGTGAAACTAATATATGTGTGATATATTACATAATATATTCTCCATCCGTTCAAAAATGTAAAGTATTTTTTGAGGAGTTGGATGTTAAAAAATGTAAGGTATTTTTAATCTTTCGAAGTGTAATCACTACCTTTTTTTCAAAAGTGTCCCTGTTAATGAATGACTTTATATTTATTGTAGGGTGTTTGATAGGAGCAAATATGAAAAGATAGGATTAATTTAAAAGTAATTAATTACTTTATTAGGGAATGAGATTCAATTAAAATGTCTTACATTTTTTAACAAAAGAAGTATATATATAGATGTATGTATGTAACCGGCCTCTTGGGTTCATAAGCTAGGCCTTGAAAACAAAGCTGCCTATTGAGCTAAATAGGCCTAATTAAATATTTGAACTTAACATGAGCTTATTTAATAAACAAGCTAGGTTAAACCTGAAGTAGATTAAGGTATAAGCCCTTGATAAGGGCTCAGCTTATTCCAACTTTTAGATCAAACAATACAATTTAAAAAAAGAAAGCACATACGTGGGCCCTTATAGTTTGTATTAATTTTTAATTAGGCCCCTCTAACTTTATTTGTTAGAATTAAATCCTTACACTTTCTCATGTTAAGTCTGTTAGCCCTTCTAGTCTTGAAACCCATTTACATGGTTTATGTTAACGGAGTAAGATCTGACATGGCTGATGACTATGCACATACTTACATAAGTAATTTCCATGAAACACCAATACTTCAAATTGCCTCGTGTATTTATATCCATATTATGTCCGATATCGATACTTCAATATATATCCATAGGTTATAAAAATATTATTTTTTAATTTTAAAATATTTTAATATCTAATATTTTTAGATTGCAAGTTGATACTTCAAGACTATTTTTAAAAAATTAAATTGTATTAAATATTGAGATGTTAATTTTTTTTTATTTCTAATATATTTCTATGATTTGCTTTAAAAGTCAAAAATTGAATTTTCCTTTAAAAAAATAAGTTTTATATATAATAAAAGGATAAAAATTATATCTTTTTAATTATAAAAAATGTAAGAATATAATCTTTTGGCATATAAACATTAAGTAGGAAACTATTAGCAAAGATTAGGTGGTAAGCAATTAGATAGAGATGAAATAAAATCATAATTAATGATTACATTTTGCTTAGTATTACTATAAAGAACTATACATATATGCTAGGTTGGATATTTTTTAAATTGAAATTATATTTTTAATGTTTTATTATCTTTTTATAAATATATTTACACATGTTGGAAACATATCATATTCTATATTTTTAAAAATAAAAGTATTAATGTATCAAATATGTATCGTATCCAACACGTGTATTGATATCTGTTCCAAGTTCTCATGGGCTCGCTCCTTCTATGGGGTTCTTCTACCTTGGGCTCAAGGAGGTCCGAGTTTGATTCTAATTCCAAGGACTTCCACGATGCAGTAGAGTTCCATAAATTCTTGTCTCAGACGCGAGGTAATGATTTGCATGTGTTCTCCTTCTCTTAAATAGGCAACTTGTGGGCTCAGCAAAGCACTTTTGATTGGAGAAGCAGGGCTTAGTTGTTGAGGAAATGTAGTAGAAAACTAGGAACAGATACCAAGGCGCGGATTTGGATTTGTGTGCGTTCTTGAACCAGATTTGGATTTCACTTCCCTAGAAATAAACCCATTCATATTGATTTATAGTAGGCCCATTGGATATGGTCCAAATATTATGCAATTTTAAGTTGACGAAATTCTAAAATTGGATCTCTTCTTTCCTCAACCATTGATATTTATAGCTGACATGGCTAACAACGAACAGAGGGATCAACCAAGCAAGACGAAACAACACAATCGCTCTCCCCCTGGTTCAATGAAACACGACCTCTACCCTTGGACGATGAACTAGCAAGACTGGCCAAACTTTTTTTTTACTATCCCGCTAGGCAAAGATCTACGTGGCAAAATTAATCCATGTATATGTTAAGCACTATGTTGTGTCTAAGTTAGCCACATCAGATTTTTTTTTTTAACAATGTTAAAGGTTAAGGGCCAATGGACTTGATGTGAAAGTGTAAAGGTCCAATTCCAACAAAGAAAACTAGAGGGGCCTGATTAAAAATTAATGCAAACTGTAAGTGCCCAAAATTACTCGTCAGAAATCACACGGACAGCATAACCTATTTGGAACGTAAACCAGGTATATTTCTGAGGCCCATCTTGCCAAGGACTAGCTTTGGAATAGCGGGAGGGTTATCAAGCCCCATGCTTCTACTGAATTCATTTGCCAACTCCACTAGCCTATACTTGTCCTTCCCCACTTTCGAGATGGAATTGTAGAAACCAAGCCAGGATTGATACGCTGCTTCCTTATTCTTCATCTCCACATGGGCTAGGGCCCTTTCCACCTGTTACGGCATATAATATTGGATTAGCTTCATGTTCATTCTAGTCATAAACCTGCCAGAGCATCAGAATATACGCGAGAATTTGTATCCGTGCAAATATATACCTTTTTCTGTGTGTCAGGATCAATTGAAGGTGCTGGAGCTTTTGTAATGGGCAGATCCTTTACGGCAGATAAAAAGAATTCTTCCCAAGGAGCTAGCAACAGTACGCCTTGCCCTTCTTTACCTTTCCGCCCTGTTCGACCCAGTCGGTGGATATACTGTTCTCTATCAGCTGGTAAACCCAACTGTCCATTTTGATAACAGTTAAGCAGGGTGTCAAAGCAACAATTTTCATATTATGTAGTAAATAAATAATAGCTACATATATATAATAAATTAGAAAAATTCTGAAGCTGAAAGGACACTTGAAAAGTTCAATGCTTGAGGAAAGGAGTTCATTTATAACCTGTATAACCAGAGTGACGTCTGGATAATCAACTCCACGGGCAGATACATCTGAAGTTACAAGGATAAGGCCCTTGGACTTCCGAAACTCCTCAGAGACCCTGGTTCTATAGTTCTGAGGCTTTCTTGAATGAATTTCTCTCACATTCAACTTCAACTCACCAAGAAGGTCAGCAACAAGTCTTGTGACCATAGCAGTTGTGCAGAAAACAAGAACCTAATAAATAAATAGCAAAGGTTACATATCCTCCCAGACATGTGCCTTGTTATATGTAAGAGTTCTAGAATCCGGGACAGCAACATCCTACATTCGACATAGAATGTCTTGTTTGCAATCGTACTGTGCCTTGACAGTAAAGCACAAAACATTGTCAAACAACTGGTTTAAGATTAGGAAGCGCACCTTATAGTCAACATCGTCAGCAATATGCTCCTTTAGAAGAAGGTAGAGCAAGGAGAAATGTTTGTCTAATGGTGCAACTAAGTGCCTCTGCTGAACCTGAACAGATCAACCGACCCACATGAACAAACGAAAGGAAAACATGCACCGGTAAGTACAAATGCACATGTGTGCTCGCTAGTGCTTTATAAGCAAGGAATGACAAACAATTACCTGTGAATGTGTCTCCTCACTACCCTCTTCAACTGTATTGATAAATTCATGATCTCTTCTCAATGCAATATGGCAGACTTGACGGACCTTCACACAATGAAAAAGAAAAAAAAATCCCTTCAAAATAGCTCAGTGAGCTTACAATTTCTAAAGTTTGAAACACATTGCAAAAAGAACCAACCCCTAAGGCCTAACCTCTTCTGGAACAGTGGCAGAAAACATAAGTGTTTGTCGTTGTTTAGGAACTGCAGCAATGATCCTCTCAATGTCTTTGCGAAATCCCATGTCTAGTAGATGATCAGCTTCATCAAGAACAAGGACTTTCACGCCCATCAGCCGAGTTGCAAAGCCTGCTGTATTCTCAATATGGTCTCTAAGCCTTCCAGGAGTAGCAACAAGGATCTGTACAATTTAGGAATGCAAACTGCAATAAATACAGTCTGACAAGATAGTTTGCTAATAGAAGATAACGGTCCAAAGTGGTCTAATTAGAACTGATTGAACTCAATAAACCACATAATCATCACATGCTTACTGTTTGAACTCATTAACAAGAGGCTGGACCTTTAGTTAGAACTGATTTATTACAGTACCGCTGTTTGCAGCTGTAGAAAGGAGATATTTCTAGAGTTATTCGCTAGATCACTTCTTAACTATAAAATATCATACTACAATGAGAAATAGCTACAGCAGATGAGTCTCTCAATAAAAGGGCAATAAGATGTTCACATTCCCAATCTCATGCATTCCTCTCAGGCTGTCACACAGGTTAAAGTCTTCCTGGCCGGTTAGTTATGCAGCAAAAATTCAGAATCCTCTCATTTGTTTGATTGTCGTCCTCATACAAGGTCTACGTTGAAAAGAAATAAAGTTATGGTGGCAATTAACAATGGATTTACCTGGCAAGGGTTAGCTTGCATGCGTTTCTGTTCCAACGCAAGTCTTGTCCCTCCAATCACAACTTGAACGCCAATGGAAGGGTGGAACTTCAGTAGTTTAGTGGCTTCTGCGGCAGCTTGACTTGCAAGCTCTCGAGTCGGGCATATGACAAGCACAAGGATTGGAGGCCGCTTTTGATCATGATCAAAAGGAGGTGACTTTTCAACAACTTCAATAGATGGAAGCTGAATAGGAACACTTCAGAAATAAGTAGGGTTAAAACTATCATTCATGGCTTGCTGTTAATATAACAAAATGAATCATAAGCATCCAACTCAAAGCCATATGATATATTTTTTTTTTTTGGATGACAATATGATATTTTTATTTTAGGTAAAAAAGCAGTACACTATTCACTTGATCAACTGTATGCTGAAATAATAACTAATACTCGCATATACAAGCTCAATATAAGAATAGGCTGCTGTTGGCCACATAAAACAAAAGGCAGACAGGCTCAAACAGAATAGGGTTAAGAATAAAAAAGATAGAAATATCCCACCCAAAAGTTTGAGAGGAATAAAGTAGACAAGCCCAATCAGCAACAAGCTGTATTAGAATGTCAAGCCCAAAGGTTTTTTTTGGCTGGTAGAAGACAGGACTAACTACAATATGTCGCCCTTCCACTATATACAGAATTCCCCCAATCTACACAGAGGTGTATCGTTTCAATACACTCCCTCCAATCCTATTTATAGGGCAGAGACAGTTCTTTTTTTTTTTGTCTTATTTATAAGTCACATCATTAAATTTTCATCACAAATTTCTCCTTTTACCCTCCATTAAATGTTGAAAAGAGAATATGTTGTTAGAATATATGTTTAATAGGGACAAAGTTGAAAAACTTATTGAATTATTTGATGAATTTAATGAGTTTTAAGTATTTCCCTGGTTCCGATAAAACATGTTGGAAGTGATTTCTAAATAAAACCAAAGAAGCATTAAATGCAAACTGGTTCACATGTTCTGATTGTGGCTCAATTGTCCCACTCTACCACTTATATGTTCCCTCAGAAAGGAAAAGAAATTTCAAAATGATGGAAACCATACACAAAACCAATAATCACGAATGCACTACGCATACAAGATAGTGAAGATGCTTACTTACCAAAAAGGCAACCGTTTTTCCGGTACCTGTTTTAGCCTTGGCTAGGACATCCTTACCTGGAAATAACAACTAAATGGAGTAAGTGACACCATCATAAATAAACTCCAGAATAAATATACAAAAATCATGCCAGCTGAGGCAGCTGCAAGTCGCTTTCTTGGTTAGTGTGCTATTTTGGCAAAGCCGGGTAGTCTGAATACTGATCCTTCATGCAGCAAGGATTTCTATATCTAATTTGTTCAGCCTTCAGTAAGAAACATTTGGGAGGAAGGAAGAGGATTTCAAAGCCAACAGGAAGTGTTGTTTGGCCCTTATTGTTTCCTTCACTATTTGTATGTCTCCATACCTTATGCCACAATTCTTGTTGTCACTCTGGCAAAATGCCTTCTGCATTATCATGTTGAACCTTTTTTACTAAAGCTGTCCACTTTTTATGAGTATCTTCTACATAATTTTGATAATAATATGCTGGTCTGAAAATTTTATATAAGCACATGTAAACTATAAATTGTTATATAATATTCAGCAGTATGATATTCCAAATCCTGACCCACTGTTACTGGCTATTGGCCAATCGTTTTAGACCTTTTAAAAGATCATAATGTCTAGATCTCAAAAAACCTGCATGAGCACACCATTCTAGAGTCTCTCAACAAAGTTTATATCTTCTCTCCCCACTCCCCCAAACCTAATTTTCTAAACAAAAAATATCCCCTTCAATGAACAGGCAAAACACAACAAAAAATGAGGTTACATCCAAGACTGCTTTATTTAAGATTACTTCAAGGCCAAAGGTTAAAACAAACCTCTCAAAATTACTGGAAGAGTTGCCTCCTGCACAACGGTCATTTTCTCATATCCAGCAGCCTTGACTCCTTTCAATGATAAAGGCGAGATTGAACATTGATCAAATCTGTGGATAATATCTCAAACATGAGATCTAGGATGTAAAGTATAGACACATATCATAGGGCATGTACTAGGAAGGATATAGCATATAATGCAGTCACAGAACTAATCTAGCACAAGTCAACAGCCTCAAACAATAAGCACAAGGATCAACTTAACTGATAATCTCTATTTACGATGTTGGAACATGGTCAAATCTTGAACAGATTTTCTTATCACACCATATGAAGTATGATGCAAAAATAAGCAGCGTTATCTTTCCTCTAACAATTAGATAATCACAAACAACGGAGCGTCCATTCAAAGCTCTAAAGCGCGCATGCAACGTGACTAATCCTTTACAAAGGTGCTACTTCTGTTACGTGGGTGCCCAAGCATGGCCTCTATGACCTCTCTCCCTCTCTCTATCCACATTAATAACCAGAAAAGTAAGTTTGGCAAAACCACTGCTCCATAAATATCTCAGCCACTGATCACTCATTTGTTCAATAAATACAGTAATCTTAAACAGCAGCATATCAGCATAGAGTATTTTGAAGATCATTCTCTCCTTAGACAACCGGCGCTATTAATATTCTCAAACCTCCCAACAATTAAACATTATTCATCTGTAGCCTGTCAGCCCAATGTACGTAATTTTTTTACCACCTGTCAATTTGTTCAGCCATTATTTAACACAAGAGGAATAACTCAGATACAATAAACTGCAAACCATAGAGAATGTGCCAAGTGTTGAAGTAAGCAAACTAGTCCGACAAAACAAAAGATGCTCTATAACATACTTGGTCTCACTTAAATAAGAGCCAGATCTCTCAGAAGAATCTCTTGCCGGACCGCTCTTCTTCGGCTCCTTTGCTTGATCCAGCTGAGAAGCTAAAGCCTTCTTCAGTAAATTATCATCACCATCTTCATCTACAGTATCTTCAGCGTCACTATCTTCTTCGCTGATAAGATCTCCAAAGCGTCCCATGAACTTCTTTGCTTCCTGTTCATCTTCATCAGCATCATCCTCACTAATCGAATACGATTTTCTCCTTCCATCCCTTCTCCCTCTTCGCAACTCCCCACCGCTTCTCTTCCCCAAGAGAGACTTCACATTCCGACCTTCGGACACTCGACCGCTTCTCCAATGGCGGGATTCATTTCCCTCCTCGTCTTCATCATCTTCAAATCGCCGACTCACACGAGAATTCCTCGAAAACGACTCAAATGTATCCCGAGTTCTCCTCCGAGATGATTCACCAAATCTGCCCAAGCCAGTCTCCCTCCTCCCTCTCATCGACTCAGATACTCTGCTCCTCCCTCCATTGCGATCCTTCTCCCTGTCCGAGTCGTCCTCTTCGCTGGTGAGTCGACCTCGATAAGAATCGGTCTTCAACTCGTCAACCCAGTCGCTGAGTTCATCCTCGTCCTCAACCAAGCTCTTCGAAACCCTGATCCTTTCTGCATCCCGATTCCCCCGGTTGAACTCAGCCCTCGACCCAGCCCTCCCAGGAAAGGACCGAGTCGAGAATCGGCGCACACCGAGAAGTTCATTCCGTACAGCACGAGACTCCAACCCGAGGTACTTGAGCCTGAAGGGGAAGATACGAGAGACAATGGGGACTGCCCGGGACGTCGGAACGGAGACTCCAAGCTTCATGGAAGGGAGGCGAGCGATGGAAGAAACTTGGATGAGATGGAGTTGCGATAGGAGTTTTGTGGGCATAGCAATACCTACAGTTTTAGTACAGTATGGTTACTCAGAACTTGTGGTCGCCGGCGACGATGGCGCGACAGTGGAAAGGGAGAAGGCAGGAATGGCTGAAGTTTACTTCAGCCGGAGGGTTTAGCTGAACGAGCTTGAAGGGGAAAATGGGCGGAGTTTAGGGTTTAAGAGTGGTTTTATAAATTTTGTTTTCCTCTATTTTTGCCAGTCGTCCCAAGCTGTGCGTTTAATGCCAGGTAAGCAGCTCACCCAGCTACGCCCATAAGCAGCGCCACAGTTGTAAGTTGTGACACAAAATAATGGGACAATGACAATAAAAAACCACTAGAATACTATGCTCTAATTATTTTGAAATTTCTTGGGATTTTTTTGGAACTAATGTTTTCATGAAATGACAATATTATCCTTTTTATAATAATAATGTCACCCTTTCTCTTCCCCATTAAGTGCCATGATGCTTGCAAAGCTTGATTGAGAGTGAAATAACAAACCAAAAAAGAAATAATCTATTATCGTACATGAGTGGGGTTTGAAAATGTTGTGTGATTTCAAGTAACTTAAAAAAATTACTACGACTTCCGTCTTTGCTCTAACTCTCTCACATTTGTTATGAGTTTAATTAGCACCAATTCACTTTGTTTAGTGGCAAGTACATTAGTCCTTTTTTTCAATCACATACTTAAAATGTTTCTTTTCATCAACTATTTTTATTTCACATAACTTTGCTTTATGTTGCGAAGATCTCTAATCCACTAAGTGTTTTATACTTTCAACCTAACACATTGCCCAGATTAAAACCCAAAAGCATTGAATCACAATTGAACTTTGAGAACATCAATTATTTATTTTATTGAGTTAAAACATGATCATAATAGTGCTTGTGAATCAAAACAAGATAATGAGGGGGACTATTTTTTTTCAGACCTGTCATTTTATTCATCTTTTTAATCTATCATTTAACTCTCAATTAAGCTTGAGTAGAGCTCTACAAAGGAAAGATTGCTTTTTGTGGTCATTGACAATGACCAAGATATGCAAAATTAAATTATAATTTATTGCTATTCTCTCTAAAATAATTGTAGGGATTGCTCCCAGTAATGGTTCAGAGTAGCTTTTTTTTTTTTTTTAGTTCTTTATTTGTGAAGGCAGATATTGCTCGCGGGTTTGATTTTATTGGAACCCTTTTCATTACTCCTTTTGCACCGTTAAAAACAAAAAACAAATTTGAAAAGGTGAAATAACCTGCTCCAAGATCCTCTTGAAAACCATCACCCAATATCCTAGGGGAATAAAATCCCTCCTCTGCTCTCTCCCGCTCCGTTAAAATACGTGGCAGAGTGATAATTTTATTAAAATCGGAAGCCCAAAGAAATGGAGTGTGATAGAGTGTTTGAAAGGGTAGGACGGAGAATTGGAGACTTAAATCATGAGAGAATATAATAGTCTTACCTGGAACAAAGGCCAATGTTTGTAGGGGGGGGGGGTTGTGAGTGTGTGTGAAGAGTATACTCAGCTGACAACAAACTAATTTCTATTGAAGTGTCAAGGGCAATGGGTAAAGCTCTTTCGACCAAATTGACATAAATAAAAAATTTTAATGACATACAAAATAAATAATGCTAGGTACCATGTAAATAATAGAGGAGATGGGGATACGTAAAATTTTAAAGATCATGTTACCATCCAAAGGCACGTCAAACCGGTCTATCAAGTTTGGAGTAGTTTTTGTGTGTGTGTGTGTGTGTGTGTTTTTTTTTTTTTTTTTTCATTTTCCATCCTATTACCCTTTCCAAACAGAGCCAAAAGGAAGAATCCCTGCATAAAAGAAATTTTTAAACACGCGCGCCCACAAAATGTGCGCGCGCGCGCGCGCATATAGATGAAGAGGCATGATGGGCCAGATAGCCCTCTGCTGGTGAAGTGGCTTGTAACCTATGCATGTGGATTTGAAAATGAAACCGCGGGCTTTCGGTAGAAGCCCAATGTCTGTGAAGAGAGACGCGCAGAAAACAAGGCTCCCAGACAAGATAGATTTTTCTCACGTCAGTCTGTGTGGGTGTGGGTGTGGGTGTGTGTTATATAAGAGCATAGTAAATGTCAAGAGAAGCATACTCTTACAAAACGTTTATATAAATGGCTGGGGGTAATGAGTCTTTAACATCTTGTGGAAGACAAAATGAAACAGACAATGGCTAACACTGTTTGGATATTTGTTTAAAGGTCCAAACCAATTTGCAAACTCAAATCCTATTAAATGTCTATTTAATTGCTAAGTTGAATTTGGTTCCTCAAATCTCGATTTTCTCGTTGCAAATCAGATTTTACTTTTGCTGGTAATTGGATTATTCAAACTGGGTTTTCGGAGTGCCACTTTCTGCAATAATTGACATCCAGACATTAAATTAAGGTTCTAAAGTCTATGATCGAAATTTGGAAATGTGACCGTAGGAGTAGACATCGCAAGCCTTGTTGAGCTTATTTATTCCTCTCTCTTTTGTCTAACATAAGCAGCAGAAAAGAGAGATATTTTCTACCTAGCTAACACCAACAATATTACAAAGTTCAATAAATATTTAATATACTCATTTCGTCTCAAATTATAAGACACTCTTTAAGTAGATTCAGCGTTTTAAAATATAAAATACTTTAATAATATTGAGGTTTTATTAAATAAATCTATTTTAATATTACCCTTTATTTAGCACTTAGTGTAGATTTAAGGTCATTAAATGAATGGTATTTTTGGCATTTTCTATTTTTCTTAAAAAAATAAGGCTATTAAATGTATCTAATGAAATTTATTGATATGTAAGATTCTGTTTAAAAGTGTTTCATAATTTGGGATAGAGGTAGTGATATTTACAAAAAAATATCCCTCATAATTAATACCACACTCATCTCTCAAGGGTTAAATAAAATAGAAAAGACATTTTTCAGCCGCAACTTTCTTAATACATGTAACTAGCGTCATCCACTACTTTTATCAGGTAACCAGGGGTATTTGGTGTTAAAAATAGATATTACCAAGTATGAATATATTAAAAGCTAGACCAAAAATTGAACTGATTAAGGCATTAATTTTTAAAAATTTAATGATCAAAACTATAATTTAATCATTATCAAATCAATTATGAATATAAAGAAGTATTTTATTAAACTAATCAAAATACTAGCTTAATAATTTACTAATTCAATAGGGCAGGTCGGCTCAGTTTTTAATACGAGAGAAGCGACACAGAGAAGGGAAGAAATTAATGGAGTAGAAAGTCATGCAAGTGGCATGGTTTGAAAAGAGAGGAGAGGAGAGAGGGAGAGGGAGAGGGAGAGGGTTGGGATGAGGACGTGCATGGAGTTAAATTAAGAATGTCGGGGTCCAATATTTGAGGCCATAAACAAAGTGATGACTAGGGCTGTTTGTCCCTTGTTACGTTTTTCCCACACAAACGTAGACGTTTCCAACAAAATATCAAAGCGTGATGCATGTTGACATTGATGCACTGTGGTCCTTCGAATAATTCCTTTTTGCCAATTATGCCGTCCACCTTTTTGGCCTCCGCCTCCAAAAAATTAATTACATTGTCCCTCGTCCATCCTTCATCTAAAATTTCTTCACTAAGAAATAGCCATACCCAAAAAGTCATGGCTCAAGCAGTTTAAACTTTTGGGTGTTTGTTCTTCTTGAGCAACGCCTCTAGTTTAAGTTTTGTACTCTCTGTCTAGTAGTATAAGTACATTCCAATTAATTAATTTACACTTACAATAGATCAGTTAATGACATTCAAAATTACTCATTATTTTTATGTTTATTCTTGTTTAATAAGTTGTCCTAATTTCAAAACCTTATTAAATACATCCTCATTAAGAATGTTATTGAAAAAATATATTAATTACACCTTAAATTAATCATAATGTCGTATATGTTTTAAGGTGGGCAAATGCCCCCCTTAAATTTTGTGGAAACCATGTATGTAGTATTGATATATGTATCATTACCCTCATCATCCCTTAATTTTGCACCCACTGAACAAATCCAGTTGAGACTTGAAGAGAGTTAAATTACATATAAGATGACAATGAACAAACACGCGGATGTAAAGAAGTTCAAGAAATAACTAAGAATGTTCAGTGACAAGATGAAAAGAAAAAGCATCCCTTGCTTTCAATGCTAGAATGAAGGGTTTGGAACCCAATCCAATAATTGTAGTTGTTAAGAGAAGTGAGATAGTAAATGTTCAACACCACAATCATGCAATAGTTACTAGTGTTCCCTGTCTAGCTCTGTTTCTAAGACAGAAACGGAGGTGAAAGTTTGAAAAAAAAAATATCTTACGGCTACAAAAACAAAGGAAAAATATCATAGTTAAAGAAAATTTGAAGAAGGTGCATTTTCTATATTTGTAGAAAGAATGAGAGATGCAATTTGGAAAAGGCCACACTAGTGCTTCAAGTGGGAATTGGAAAAGGAAACCATCAAATAAAATATTACATTATTTTAAAATCCTTATAAATCATTTCTTTTATTCCTTACTTCAACAAATTTAAGACTAATACAAAAATACATTATAACAAAATGAAAAGAATTTTATATTTATTTTTAGCACAAAAATTTTTCATTTACTTTGTATACTTTATTCCATAAAATCATTTATTTTTCATGCACCTTTATTTAAAATATGCTTTTAAATTTATGATCCTCTTAATTATTTTTATTCATTAAAATTAATTTTCATGTTAAAACATGATTCTCAATTAGTGGATTGCAAATTTTATAAATTTCAAACAGGATAATAAAATTATTTTTAGGGAAAGTTATCAATAAAGGAAGTAACAAATCTTTACTTGGCAAATAAAAATTTTAAAAATAATAAATAAAGATAAATTTAATAAAAATTATTTTCTATCAAACCTAATTATTAAATTTTATACAATTTTATTGATAAAAATCATATAATTATATGCAATGCTTTTTTATTATTTTTATAAAAAAATATGCCCCCGCTGGCTCAGGGTTTTGAGTTTGCCACTACTCTCCTTGGTCTCTGTTATAAGACACTCCAATTATTTTATCAAAACCAATAAAAGATGATTAAGTTATTAGTTTTATCTAAGAATATAATAAACTTTCAATTTTAAGTTTATTTAAATGAAAAATTTTACATAAAATTACATTTCTTCTCATAGTTAATGAGTTTAAATAGGAGTAATATTGGAAAAGCATAATCAACTAACCATTACTCCATCAAATGCCTTATGTTAAGGGTTAAAGAATTTTTCTAAAAGATGCTTAATGATAGGGATCAGAGGGAGTGTTTTTTAACATGACACTTCAAAAAAGTGTCTTAAGACACTGAAAGAATGGAGTACATAAAAGAAAAATACCTTGGACAAGCTTGTGTGATTGCGTTATATAATCCAAGTCAATTCAAATTAGTTTGCGTGGTAACTTGTGAAAATCTATAGTATTACTCAAAATCAAAAATTAATCTTTCAATCCTTTAAATTTTGACTCATTTACAACTTAATCCATCAATGTAATTATGATTCAATATAACTCAATTTTTAAATTTTTATCTCATCTAAAACTAGTTCTTAATCTTTCAATTTTTAATAAGTTTGTCCTTATGATTAATAATTCATTTTGAGTCATTACTGGTTCATCGCATGTGGTGAAAAATGTTTCAAACAGTGTTAAAAATTGCATTGTGAGGCTTCCTATAACATTTTGAACTTCAATAAAAAAAACTAATTATTAATTGAAGATAAATTAGTAATTAGTGTATTAATTATGGTTTTGGATAATGGATTAATGTGTGGTATTGTTTGGTTGGTTTGTTAATAGGATCGGAAGACAAGACAATGATGTAAAGCATAATGCGCAAGTATTAGTGAGAGTTATTTCACTGTGTCATGAGCCGCAACATGTGCAACACGCATCGTAGCGCATGTCACGAAATTCACTTAAAGCCTGTTGTGCTAGCTTGTGAAAACTAGATTGTTGGATTGTATCCAAACTTATCCTACTAGATAGATTATGTTATAAGTTTTGCGTAGGCGGTTGAATCACTTTAAGTAGACATCAATTGTAAAAATAACAGGCAGTGAAAGTTCGTATAAAAAATCTATCATGACAGTCGAATTTGATACATGTGCCACGGTGCATGGTGTGCAAGCCACGGCCCATGTCGTAGAGTCAGAGCACGTTGCTCTATACTTCATATGTCACGTCACAGAGTCTATTTTTGAGAAAAATAGTTGTTCGATTTTCTTTTCAAGTGAATATGCATCTACGCTTTTGTTAGCATTTTTTATTGAACATATTTTTTGTTAAATCGATATCCCACATTTTAAAAAATAAATTAAAGACTATATTTTTATTATTGTATTGTAATCGTGAGTTAAAGTATGGATGTGTGAATAAAGCCCAAGGTAAAAATCAGCACTTTACACTGCCAACTCAGTTCAGTGCGGATTCGATGAAAATTATAAGAAAATAAAGCGTATATATGAGGCTAAGAGCGTGTTTCCTGTAGAGTTGAACTCAAAAGAACTGCAGATGATCCATTAAAAAATAAAAAATTGCAACCGAAGAAGACGCAAACCAAAAACGAACGAAGGCGAGGCAAAGTGTGAAGGCGAAGAGGAAGAGAATGGTCGAGGACAACAAAGAAGAAGATGAGAACTGCAGAGGCAATTAAGAAGAAGAAAACGCACGGCCAATAATCATGATATTTTTCAAGAATCAGGCTTTTTCTTGGTTCTCATTTTAGTTGGGGATAGTATGCTTTATGGGTTCATCCAGCTCCTGATCGCCATTATGCATTAATATCAATAAAAGATCCTTCTGAATTATCTCACGTGGCAGACAAATCTAGCATCAAAGTTCTCATGGAAGAGTTTCAACGTGCCGCTAATTCTTCAATAATCAATATGATTCAAATCCACGTGTCTTGTCCCGTGTACGAACGAGTAGTTAGTTTTAATTGGATACTCTGCACAAGACAATAATGAAGATGAAGACGACGCAAGGGAGTGACAGGAAGGATGAGAACCCTTAGGCCCCGTTTGGTATGATGGAATAGTTTTTGATGGAATTAGAATTGGAATTGGAATCAGAATTGGAATAGAATTGAATTATAAAAATATGTTTGATATGTCAGAAAAATTAGATGGAATCCTTGCATTACTTTTGTTTGGTATGCAAGACATGAAAATAGAATTATACTTAAAAGACAAAAATACCCCTATATAAAAATTAAAATAAAACATAATAAAAACTTAATTGTGTACCAATTTTCTTATGTATTTTATATATTAATGAAATATTATATAAATCATAGATTATATCTGTAACTATTATTCACTAGCTTGGGCCAAACAAAAAGTTTTATCATTAGAGGGAACATTTTCTTGAAAATAAAATTGGCAATGGTTCCCATCTATTCTACTTTAAAATAAATACACTAACATGTAGATTTAGAAGAAAAATGTCAAACAAATCAATTCTACTTCTTATACCAAAAAAATATTATAAATATATAAATTATATACAAATATTATATATAATACTATCTTATATATATATATTATAACGCTTTATATATAATGAGAAAAAATATCATTCACCCTTTTATACTCCCTTTTTCTTTTTTTTGCTAGCATATGAGGGTTTTATTTTTTTTGGAGGGCAAATTTGTCTTTCTGGAATTTGTATGAGGGCAAAAATGTCTTAAATATTACAATTCCATAGAATTGCTCCCAATTCCATAGATTTACATAAGGAATCAAAATTAGCTTTTTTCCATAGAATTAGGATTCCCAAGAATTGTAATTCATATCTACCAAACATCACTTTATTCATATTCCTATCCCAATTCCATTTCCATCTTCACAATTCCAACCTACCAAACATGGCATTAAACATGTCCTAATCAATTATGCAAATATTTTTTATGAATATTTAATTTAAATAATATTAAATATTAAATAAGCTTTTTTCTTTATAAAAAAATAGTTTCTATCCTATCCCTTATGCTAATTCAATATCTGAGGTGGCGCTTGCATGGGATGACTTCTAGAGGATAAAAACAAACTCTATTGATGGTGAAAAAATTAGCTACTAAGTTATAGAAAAGTCAACAATTAAAAAAAAATATTACAACGAATAATAGTTGAAGAAATAAATTTTAAGCAAGTTTTACAAATATATTGTTTCATTTCTCATCGGATCACATTATCAAAATTATAATTTTAGTGTTTCAATTCAACATGAAACCAAACATGCAATGCACTATCATGTAAACTAATCATACCCATTGCCAGGGACGCATGCAGCGGGTGTTCCCCCCTTCCCTAACAATTTCAATGGTTGTTTGGAATCTTTGGAATTTTTTTTTATGTTACTTGCAGAAAAATGTAAAAATTACTATTAGTACTCCTATATTTTAAGTAATTTTCAATTTTACTTCCTATGTATTTATTTATGGATTCGTTCTTGATTGCTAGCAGTAGAGCCTTGTTAAAACCAGGGGACAGATGCACCCCCTCAATTGGGGGTAATTCAATATGTGTGATGAGAGAGAAAAACTCGAAAGAGTTTAAATAATGAAAGTCATGCCGCATAGGAAAGAGATTTGGAATTGTGTGTCTCGCATGGTTTGTCTGCTATATTGTGTTTGACAAAGCAATCACTTACAATAATCAAAGCCTTTCTATTAATTTTACAAAATACTCTTTATTTTGTAAAAAATGCAAATACTTCTTTTAGGATTAGATTGTGTAAGATTTAGCTTTTACATCTTCTATTTTTGATATTTCGAACACCTTACATTTATTATTTGAAAGCCAACTAACCTTGATTTATATCTAAATGTATTTGATTTAAATAAGTTTTTCATGTATACTATATACATACATATAGAGAGAGGGGGGGTGTGTGTTATAACTTACAACCTAATGAACTTTAAACATGATATATAAAATTTAGAAAATATCTAATCAAATGGTTTAAGCTATTTTGATGAAATATGCTATCCTTAAACATACTGAATATAAGAAATTTAATATGGTATCATGAGTCATTCGATTGAGAGGAAAAAAGAAAAAAAAATGAAAGATGAAAAAAAATACAAGAAATTCAAAAAAAAAAGAAAAGAATGAAAAGAGAGAAGAAGAAGAAAAAGGAGAAGAAATTGAATAAATCTGAGATCTTTGAGACTAAAAAAAAATACAAGCCCAAGCAAGAAGAAGAAAAAAAAAAACAAAATAGAGAGAGAAAAAAGTAGTAGAGAGAATATTATAGTATAAAAAAAAGTCTCACATTTAAAAGATTAGAAAATGGATCATGATATATAAAGCTTAGAAAGTATCTAATCAAATGGCTTAAGCTATTTTGATGAAATATACCATCCTTAAACATACTGAATATAAGAAATCTAACAAAACATACTTCCTCCGTTAAAAAATGTAAGGCATTTTAACCGAATCTCATTCTACAATAAAGTAATTACTTACTTTCAAAATAACCTTATTTTTCATATTTATCCCTATTAAATATCCTATAATAAATATAAAGTCACTATCAACACGGATACTTAAAAAAAGATAATGATTACACCTCAAAAAACTAAAAATACCTTACATTTTTAAACATTTAACTTCTTAAAAAATTCTTTACATTTTTTAACAGAGGGAGTAAGTTGTGAACTCACTAACTTGAGTACGTCATTATTTATTTTTATTTTACACATATTAAATAAAAAATCTTCACAACAATTTTTTTAATCTTTTTTCTCCTTATTCAATGTTTTTTAAAACATGAAATCACAACTATAAGAGATAAAATTAAATTTATAATTATTAAATTGCAGCCATATTGTTGCCAACCACCACGGGCTATGCATTTTCTTATTAAAAACTAAACAGTACATAATGCATATGCCAATTAAGTGTGTTTCTCAGACGTATCCACGTTGTTTTATTCAGAACTAATATATATTAATATTGCTCGCTCGACAATGAAACGATGTTAAAACAAATACCAATACAGAAGTGCGTTGCTTTACAATACTCAATTCAAGTGCTTTTCTTCACCATCGATCACAAATATAACGTTAACACTGAGTTTCTGATGATGATTAGATACGTTTGACCTTATGCATATTAACGTCTATTAGACATACGTCATGGCGATTCATGCTTGCATTTTCTTTCAAATGAAATATCTATTGTTTTGGCTTAATATAGGCGATTAATTTTGTATTATTTTACTTAAATCAGATCCATAGAAATTGACATGTATGGACTTCCTTTGTGCCATTCGTCAAACCATGTGTGGCTTGAAATGGTTGTCATTATTAACTTTTAACATATTAGGCTCGACTAATTAATTCTACTATATGTTCGCGACTTTCACTTAGTGTCACTTTCAATCATATTATAACTAGAGGACTAGTAATTAAATGTGAAATGACTTAAAATCCATGCAACTAGATAAATCTCATTCAGAAAATAAATGGTAGCCATACCTTTAATTAAAGCTCGTATTCCACCTAACGATTTTGAGCCACTTAAAAAACCCATGGTGATTATTATAGTGGTTAATGTTGATAAATCGTTTAGAGTTTTCTAGATAGCCTAGACAAAAATTGTTTATTATTGGTAACATTATGAAGGAGATTTCAATTAAGGTAATTAATTAACGTGTGCTGGTGTTCTAGGATTTTCATAGTGTAAAATCCAAAAAAAAAAAAAAGGATCGACAACGATCATGTAAATATGATTTTACTTCTCCCGTTGCAGACACTGTCTAAATGCATCACTGTCAGATAGTAGAACGTTCTGTTTCATTTTGCGAGAGTAGAACGTTCTGTTTCATTTTGCGGCTCCTAGTAGAGGAAGAATGATAATGAGACAGCACGCATGCATTTATTAATTGATTGTACAAATTTTAAATTATCATATTTCCAGGGTTCAACCTATTAAAATTTGTATATTAAGTATGTTTAAAGATAATATATTTTATTAAAATAACTTAAATCATTTAGTTAGATATTTTCTAAACTTATATCTTTATAATTTATTTTTTAATCTTTAGATGTAAGACTTTATTTTATTTTCTAATAGAACCCTTAAAAAGATATGTTTATAATAAGGTTATTCTTTATTGTCAATATAAGATATTGGGGAAAAAAAAGTGTATGAGATGCGCGATCTATAAGTCATCAATAGTATTATTTGTTTTGGATTTTATACAACTGCACATTTTTCACGAGATTTCTTTAGTTTAAAATAAAAAAAACAAAGAATATAATATAATCCCTAATTAAATAATGTATATTGAATTTAAATAAACTAAATAAATGCAAGGTTCATATCTTACAGTTATATTCCTTCATCTTTTTTATTTTAAATTTTTGGAAATATTGTGAAGGCTTCTACGTTGCGTCATCACAACAATTTAGAAATAATTAATCAGGTCCCAACTCAATTAATTGTAAATCATTAGTATTATTGCGTGCATGCCTACGCATCTCTTTTGACTGTTAACCTGGAATTTTGTCCCCTTTCCTCTCTTGCCAACTACTGTTAGAATTTACTCTTTTAGTCCTATTTATAAATTACTTTTAATATATTTATCAATATTAACAAAATTTTAAAATTTATTAACTTTATCATAAAATTTAATAAGTTTTTAACTTTATCCCTATTAAATATATACAATTCAATAACATATATTTCTCTCCAACATTTAATGGAGGGTAAAAAAGAAAATTTATCGTGAAAATTTAACAGCATGACTTATAAATAGAATGAAAAAATTTATTCTCTCTCTACCTTATAAATTGGACCAAAGGGAGTATTTTATCATCTTTTTATCAATTATTACTATTTACTAATAAACATTGATTTTTTTAACTATACATAAGTGTATTCTTTTATTAGCGATAATTGTGTTTGAAGAACGTCAAGTATTAAATGCAAATATATATCTTAGTAGATTTGAACATTAATTCTCCATATTATAAGAGACTAGCGATTTCCCTTGATCTAGTCACAATTGGTTGAATTGATGTACTACTATATACTATACTTATTCCAAACCACAATATAAGTTATAGTTAATTAATTAATTATTTACAAACAATGTTAGTTAAAATTTTAAATTCTTAAAAATGCCCACATCTTTTCGTTTATACATTCATTTATTCCAATTTTGATGCATGAATTTTTTTTAAATGAGTAATAAATGAAGTAGGAATATAATTAAAAAAATAAATATAAAATTATCAATATTCTATATTTTGGACTGAAGTAAAATTTTTAGAAGATGCATTATATTTGAAACTAGCTAACTTTTTTCATAATTGGGTAAAAGTTCATTTTTGCTTTTAAAATATTTTGATAGGAGCATCTTGTGGTTTAAAGGTATTGTCATAGCAATATTGTCTTTCAAATAATTAAAACGAAACAATTTTGCCCCTAGGTTAACTTGAATAATGTTGACTATCACTTGACTAATTTCGCCAACGTGTCATGCCAAATGTATCTAATTCAATTCATTTTTTTTCTTTCTTCCATCTTCCTTTCTCCTCTGCATGCAACAGCTCATTGTTTGGCATATATTGATTGCTTGCTCATCTCTTCATCCAGTGGGACTGGGCTTGTTGTTGCAGACTTGGTGACTTTGTCATAGGCTCTAACGGTTTTCTTGACGATATTCTTTACTCCTCTCTCTTGTATTTTGAAGTTCCATCTATCTTCGGTTAAAGTCCACTGTAAGGTAGTTCTGATCAATTTCAAAAAAGCTACTCTCACAGGGGTTTTGCATTAAGACCCAGAACACAAAAGGACTAAAGGATTCAAGTTCTTTAAAGGGCGATTTTGAAGACATTATCCCAAGTATAACACTCAATTGTCTCTCTAATCAAAGGGATTGAAGAACCAAAATGGATTAAAGCTCCCAATTACCTTCTATCTAATTTGTATGGTGTTGTTCATCAAGAATTGAGGCCAAGAGAGAAGGTTTAGAGAGAGAATGTGAAGTCGATGATAGAGAGAGGCTTCTGAGTTCTCTCTAACCAACATAAAATAAAAACTCATTTAAGTTAGTTTCTCAGTGAGCTTTGTATTTGCCTCTGTTTGGTATTAGCTTATGTCTTTAGTTGCGTTTGATCAGCTCTGGAGATTTGATTGGAAAGGGAGGGGAGGAGGTCAACAGAGGATATGCTCTCAATTTCTAAAAATTTTCCTCTGGCAGGGAAGGAAAAATCAATGGTCAATGCCACGTGCTTCAAAAAGTGAACCCCACTAACAGTGACTAAACAGCTGTTGATGAGGATTTAATTGAGGGATAAAATTGTTTCATTTTAATTATTTGAAGAACAATATTATTACGACAATGATTTTAAGAGCAAAAATGAATTTTTACCCTTTCATAATTTCTCCTATGATTTAAAAGTTGAAATATTCGTATAAATATATGGAATCAAGACTAATAATTTCAATATATGAAATGCATAATACTTGAATTAATCATAGAAATTTTACACAATAAGACAATATGTAACATTTTTCAATTATGGACTTTTTTTCATGCATGAAACATGCTCAAGGTGTGAGATATTAAAATGTGAACTATAGCATTTGACACGGTCAATATGTGGGAATTGCGAGCATACAGTGGCTTACGTACAGAGGTAAGAACAGAGGTAAGAACACGATTATTTAGCTAGTTTTTTTTTTTTTTCTAAACCTTGGTATTGGTTTTGATGCTCCATCCACTAAAAAATATAAAATATTTTTAATTATATTTTATATCTCAATAGAACAGTTATATTTTTTAAATCAACTAATCTTTTCATGTTTACTCATATTTAATAGAGTGATTTACTCTAAAATAAATATAAAATAATTTATTTAATAAAAATATTTTTTAAAAAAGTTAATTGTTACATATTAATAAACTAAAAATATCTTATATTTTTAACCATTAAAGTTATTAAAAAATATTATATTTTTAATAAAGTAACGTCCGTGATCATTCACTACCTCTCTTTCGTTAGAGCTAGTGAATGATGATGGAAACTCTTTGAAGACCCTTAACTACTTTTAATTTGTTTAGTTAATGTATGATTAGTTTCGATCCAAAAATAATAAAAAATTATAACCTACCTATTATTTTATACTCCCTCTATTTAAAATATAAAGTATTTTGTGAGGAGTTGTATGTTAAAATTATAATAAATTTTTAATTTTTTGAGATGTAATCATTGTCTTTTTTTAAAAGTGCCAATGTTGAATTTAATGGGGATAAATATAGAAGATAAGATTAATTAAAAAGTAGATAATTACTTTATTAAGAGGTAAAATTTAATTAAGAATGCTTCATATTTTCTAACAGAGAAAACAGGTAATATGTCCCACGTTTTCTTTGTTTTCTAAAAATATTTTCAACTTTTTTCATTTAAAATTTCAATTTTTAATTAAATATGTATTTATGACATGAAAATATTAAAATACTCCATCTGTCTCAAATTATAAAGATATTTTTGGATAAAATTATAAATAAATCTCGTTGAATACATTCAACAACCTTATTTTTTTAAAATAAAAATATAAAATTTTAAAAATATCTATAATTTAATATATTGAAAAGAGAAAAATAAAAATTAATTATAAAGAGAGAAAGAGTTATATTGAAATGAGCTTATTAATAAAATATTAATCTTTTAAAGTGTCTTGTATTTTAAAATATTCAATCTCATCTAAAATTGTTTTATAGTTTATAATGAAAAGAATACCTTTCAACAAAAAAAAAATCTCTTCACTATTATTTATTTTTATGAAACAGAATCTTTTAAGAATTGGGTTCACACATATCAAATATATTTTTCAAACTTACACTTTCCTTCCATTCATGTCAATTTTAGCATACTAAACAAGATATACTCTTCTAGTCCAGCATATAGTTATTTATAGAAATATAATCTAATTTACTTTATAAGTCATCTGTTGATGGGATTATTTTGTTTCAAATTAAAATTTCCAAACTATTCTTAAAAAGTATTCCCTCCATTTCAAATTATAAAAAACTTTTAGATAAAATCTCACACACCAATAAATATCATTAAATACACCTAACAATCTTATCTTTTTAAAACAAAAATATAATCTTTCAAAATACTCTTCATTTAATATATTAAAAATAGAAGTGATGGAAATTAATTATAGAAAGAGAAAAGATAATATCATAATTAGTGCATTTAATGAAGCCTTAATGTACCCAAAATATTTTATATCTTGGGACGAAAAAACTCATTTAAAAATACCATATAATTTGGGATAGAGAGAGTAAAAGAGAGAGAGACAAAAAAATAACATTATATTATTGGGTTTACTTTTTGTTTGTTACTTGAGTATTATGTTTAAAATTTTACTTACTTTTATTATGTTAGTATTGATAATATTGGTGGAAATGACTATTAAATAAAATTGAGGGAGTAAATTTCTAACATAAACAAAAGTTATGCTTAAAATAAATGCAAAATAATAAATTTTTATTTATAAGATTAAAATTAAAAAAATGCTTGTATACATTACCTAGTACGGGCGGCACATGAAATTTAGAATTTATAGATCCATTTGTTTGTAATCTTTTTCTTCTGATTTAATAAAATTTGATCCTTCTTTAGAAAGAAGAAGAAGAAAACTAGCATGGGCAGCTGATGGCACTGTTGCACTGTGATGATCAGTGCCTGACCAGTTGCTGTTTAGTGGAACTGGAAGGTGGGACCGGGATTGGCGGAGGTGGGTATTTTGGTAATTACATGCAAGACGAAAGGCGCCAAAATGACGAGATAACAACCGTAGCGGGAATTTTGAAAGTCGTTCCTTCTCTCATACACTAGGCTCCAGATCCCGTTGCAACTAACGGCCACATTCGCGCCACGATCAACCGACATTTTTGTGCCACGTGTTCAATTGTCGTCCAAATACTTGTTGTTCGTGGGCCTGACATCATGCCCCCGTTTGGAGTAACCTTCGCTCTCATTGGTTGGTGTGTACAATGAAACAAAGGCATGTCTTACGTGTCAATTTTCCATTACTTTGTATCTCATTATTATACTATTATTTTTAAATATAGAGTATTTTTTACTCCTTAAAAAAAATTAACAAAAGTAGTTAAAAATAAGTGTTTATTAAAATGATAAAAAATTATCATTTCTTTCTAAAATTACTTATAAGTAACATAAAATTTATCTTTATTATTTTTAATCTTATATGTAATATATATTTACATTAATAAAAACATTTTGATAAAAAATAATTTGATACTTTTGATTTTTTATAAACTATCATACTATTTGGTTAAATATTATCTTATAGAATATGTTTACATTTTGAAACCAAAATAGTATTTAGTTCTTTGTTGGTAATGATTTTGATTAATTATTAATTATAAGTAAAATCTTTGTTGACTAAGCATAGATAAATACAAAATATGTATAAAATTATCTAATTTTTTTAAATCCTTTATATTATATTTTTTCTAATTATATGCTTTTAAATTTCTATAAATAATTAAAAAATTAATATAAATTTGAATGGAGAACTTGATAATAGTTTTTTTCTTTAAAATATACAAAGCAAGAAAAAAAATAAGGAGTCGCATAAGCATATACTCGTGGAAAAATGACAATAAAATTTATCTAAAATGAGTAAATGATAATTTGATTCCTCAAAATATAATAATTCTCCTGAAATCTCTAAGAACTTTTTGATCATTAATAATCTATATAAATTATCAAATTATCCTAATTAAAATAAATAATTTATAAATTTTGTTTAAATATTTATAACTTTTCTTCTTATATTCACAACAATAAATAAGTTGTTGTATTATTGTGATATAAGAAGAAAAGTTGTAAATATTTAAATAAAATTTGTGAATTATTTATTTTTAATAAGGATAATTTAATAATTTATAAAAATTTATTATGACAAAAAAGTTCTCAAAAACTTCAAAGAAAATATAACATTTAAAGAATTAAATTATCATTTATATATTCTAAAGGAATTTTATTGTTATTTTCCCTATATTCTTTTTCAAATAATAATATAAAAATATTATTAGATGAAAGTAAATATATAGTACAATCCATTGTTCAAGTATTGCTATAAGAATGCCATATGGAATGGTCAAAGAAAAATTCTTCCTCCCTAAATTTAAACCAATTCGTCTTTTCTCTTCTCACTGTGACTATAGGTTAATGATAAAGTAACACTAAAGAAAGGAAAAATTTCACTAAGAACTCTCTGACTATACTTAAAAAAAAAAGACCCAAAAAATATTTATATATCATTGCAGGCAGGGCACTTATTTAAGATTAAATTTCACGATCAAATGTCAATAGTATCCCTTGTTGAAAGAAAAAAGATAAGTGTAAATCAAGAAAACTGACGACGCATGTAATGATATTGAAGATGACAAATACCTCCATTGTCGAAGATGAATCTCTCCAGGACATGAATTAGGGTATTTGAAGATCAGCAAGACCTCCATTAACTTCCAAAACTTAAACTAAAGGATCAACTATTATACATACTTAATTACAAGCGATAATTACTTATCAAATTACAAATCTTTAAATACAAAAAATATGAATAAAGATCTAAATCTCTCTAGCACTCGAGCTAAGGCATTTAAAAGTGACATCTCTATTGCCAGAGT